>NW_027113079.1:198358-209221 GCF_000696795.3 Halyomorpha halys | reverse complement strand
TAAGCACATATTTATGGTTTTGTTGAATTTGTTTTTTAGCAGCCTGAAGATGGGGGAAATCTCCCGAAACGTTGCTGTATGATATGAAATAAACTATTATAGTTTAATAAGGAAGAAATTGTGTCATTCACTAAATCCAGTTAATACCATAAGAATCTTCCAGTTAAAGGATTATTAAACTTGAATTCTTCTTATTTTGTCACAAACCAAGTCATCCATCAGGACCTCAATGTCCCATATGTTGCCGATTTGTCCAAAACCAGATACCATTCCTTCCATGATGTACTTCCCAACCACCCAAATCCACTTGTTTTTAACCTAGCTTCTCCTTCATTATCTCTGATAATAATAAGATTAGAATAGAAGATAATAATCCTTCTAGGCGTCTGAAAAGAATATGACCTCGAGATCTTCTCCTCTAGAAATGTTATTGGAGTTCTATCAACGGGTAGATTCTCCACATGTTTGTATCATGTCACTACGTCACCTACAGCAAATTTACTTGTTGTATATATTAACGGTTTTTCACAAAGTCTATTTAATTTTATAATTTAAATTATATTATAACGTTTGGCTGCGTCACCTGCATATTAATAATTAGAAACTGAAATATTATGCAATAGTGTGTTAGAACAGCTTGGATACTTTTTAAACAGCTGTTCGAAAATTTTGCCCAATTACCAATTTTAATAGCTGTTTCATTTTTGGAATAAATTCATATATAACATGTTTTAATTAAAAGAATTCTTTTTAAAATTTATTTTGTTTAAAGCACACACGCAGTCACATAAATATAAGCTAATCTTTTCCGAAATTAGAGAATTTCAAATAAATCGGTTCCATAATAAATTTTCAACTGACTGATTAGAGAAACATACAACGAGTGCAAACAAAGACCTCCTCTTTGCCCAGAATAATTCAATCCCGGAAAATCACTAAGAATCTGAAGCTAAGCAAAACTCTGACTATACCCTAAGGACTGACAATGCCCAGAAACTTGGTACAATAAAGCCAGCTCTTATATTCGGCTGCGAAAATAGAAATCAGAGTCAAGGTATTTGAAAGGAAAGTCCTCAGTACAATTACAGGAGCGATCTGAGACCAGACTTAAGAGTTGAAGGAGAAGAGCTAACAGTGAATTGCTTGGAGAGACAGGTCAGTGTATGAAGGTAAGGAGATTAAGATGGACGGGACTTGTGGCTCGAAGCAATCCATAAGAACACTTCAACATATCAATCAATACCTCTTTTTTTTTTAATTTTAAATTTCTTTGTCTTGTGGAATTATTCCTGAAGGATGAGAGTCCGATTTTCCAATTTCTTCTCTATGGCAAGTAGTCATAATCGAATAGGTATAGTCAGTAAAAAATAATAACTCATATACTTGATGAATGGATCAAATGAAAAATGAGGTTTAACACATCCTTAAATAATTCTGAAAAGGAATAATTCCGCAGTAAACGCCAAACCAAAAATGATTCACATAGAACCTTTATAAAATAATATTATAAAATTTTAACAACCCCCAATGTTTTCTGCGTTCACAATGAATTAATTAATCAATCATTATTGGTATTATAATAACCCATTATTATTAGCATTTTGTAGCTCATATTTGATTTTATAAATGTTAATGTTACTATAAAGCATTATTGGAAGAAGATAGTTGACCGTATGAAGTAGTGGAGTGAAACGTTGGTTAACAATAAATAGTTTTATTTTACTATTTTGATATCTTTATTGACCACCACCCGGGCTATCTTCTTACAATATAAGGTATTATGGTAAATGTTGTATAAAATTAAAAAAAAAAATTGTAATTTAAAAGTTTTCTTGTGCTACAGAGGTTGTTCTAGATAATTCCAAATGATCTTGTTCCTTGAGCTCCCGCTGAACTGTGTCCACATCACTACGTAAGAGAGAATGTATTGACCTTTGCTCAGTGAGGAATGTCTCTTTTCTACATCGAAGGCCAAGCCGTCTGTTATTTCTTGATTCTGATTGGCCGAGATTTTACTGCATCAACCCTCTCTCGAAATAAATGGACTCCTTCCTTATTCTATAAGCGTTTAATATAATTAGTGATTTCCGGTTTGCTGGCCCCCGAATCGTCTAATTATGTTTTCCTTAATCTCAGAATAAACCAGGTTCCTTCGTTATTCTCTTGTTTAACTAATTCCTTATTATTCCTTTTGTACTCTTGAGATCAACACCACCCAGATAGGCTACACCACTAACTCAATCTGCCTTCGGCGGACCCAGCCTCTTTGCCTCAAAATGGCAACAAAAGTACGCCTCGTATATATGTTATTATTCTTATGAATGTTTTTCTTTTTTATAAATAAAAGGAGGATAACTGAAAAATAAAATAAGCTGCTTGTTAGGACAGATCTTCCTGAACATTTTTCTTAATTTATTCAAATAGGTTAAATTTTTTTTTAAATATTTATTTATTGCTATATACAACTGTACATTATAATACATTTAGTAAGTCTGATCTAAGTTAAATTGGAGTGTTACAGGGGTGTAGAGAAGCTACCCATTGGTAGCACCCTAATGACATTTTATATTAGCTGGTCTCGTGGCCATCTTCTTTTCAGACGCCTCGGAGGATTGTCAGGAATGGAAGAGGATGCAAGGTTAGAAACTATGGGGTTTGAGTGGTTAGAGAGTTTATAAAGGAAGGAGTGATATAATTAGGTTATATAAATTTAACTGTGTCTATATCTATTTATTATTTATAGAATAATTATACTATAAATTATAGGATAATTACATTATAATATAAATTATAGAATTTTAATTTTAGGATTATACTTACTAAATTATAGTATAATTATATTATACTATCTGAATTATAGTATAATTACATTATAGTATCTGAATTATAGTATAATTACATTATACTAACTACATTATTGTATAATTTCATTATACTATCTAAATTATAGTATAATTACATTATACTAACTAAATTATAGTATAATTACATTATACTATCTAAATTATAGTATAATTACATTATACTAACTAAATTATGGTATAATTACATTATACTAATTGAAAAATAACCTGCTTCTTAGGGCTAATCTTTCTGAACATTTTTCTTAATTTATTCTAATAGTTTAAATAAATTTAGCTGTATATATAACTATTTACATTATAAGAGTATAATGCAATTAACAAGTCATAGGATGGCTCAGATAGTGTTGTTGTTTTATTTGAATAGTATGTAAATGTCAGCAAGGACATTTCATAAAATATGTAATATTAGATTTTATGTTTACCAATCTTATAATATGAATGCTTACAATATTTCATTGTCAACTCTCTCCCTTACTCTTACGTTTAACATGTAATTTCCGTTTTAATTCACTTCTATGCCATAGAAAGCCAATAAATACATACAAATTGTTTTTAACTCTAGGAGCCAGTTTATTTTAACCATCTAAGAAAAGTTTTATAGACTAATTTTTTAATAAAAAAAAAATTGATAGCTTAAATAAATAACTAAAATAAATTTTATTGTTAATTATACATGAACTTTTTATTTTTTTCTCTCTTAGAAACATTTCTTTTAACGATAAAACGGTTTTGAAAAGTATTATATATGTTTTGTTATCTGAGCTTGTTTTTATAAGAAATAATTAAGGTACGTTGTTCTACTTCATTGCTTACCTAAGCAATATTTTGTTACATGCATAAATATTTGACCCCTGGTAATCATACTACATACATCCCATCTTGAGAAAAATTAAAGAATACAAATTTGGTTACAAAATTATCGTTTATATCATTCAACAATGCAAATATAGGGTATAATACAGAATAAAGTGTAGAATTAATATTCAAATATTTTATTTTTATTTATTCTATATCATAAGTTCATGAACTTTATCATACGATCTATAATAGAGAATTCATAAAGATATTATGAAAATGTAGATGAATTAGGAATTAGATGAATATATTTTTTAAGTTATTAACATTTGATGAAGTCAATGGTGATGAAATTTATAATAATTATTACTTTTACAGATGGCTTCAAAACAGCAGATGGTACTACTTGTTTGTTTTTTATTCCTTGATTTCGTATACAGAGACATTTTATGTAATGGAAAAATCTACAACAACAAATTTGTTTGCCACTTATGGGGCGAGTAAGAAAAAAGATTACAAAGCGGAGCTACTAAAAGAGTTGGCAGCGGACGAAGATTTGTTCTACGCTACTAGCACAGTTCATTTTTTGAAAAGAGTAAAAACCATGAGGTATAAATATGTCACAGATGAGGATGTGGATGAGACCATCACAACTCCTAACGAATCATCGGAAATTATGGGAAATTCTAAAATTCCATACAAATCAATTTCTTTAAAGAATAAAACGTTAAAAACATTTGATACCCTGTGGAATATGATGAAAACTCTATCAGACGAGACATATTTCAATGATAAATGGAAATATCGTAATTCTTCACCATACCCTGAACTACACACGAGTAAGAAAGGCATCGATTCAGAGGAAAACGAGCTGAACGAAGAAGAAAACAGTAAGGAATACAAACATGTAACAAAACCCACAACAATTCAGGCAAAATTCAAAGGAAGTAAAAGGTTTAGTAAAAAGAAAAAAATTAAACCTTCTAATCACAAAAGGAAAAAAGGAAATAAGTCAAATTCCACAGAGAATTTTTCGAATATTGTGAATATAAGCGTCCGTCGTCTTGTTAGTACTCCTGCTTGCAAATGCAAATCCAGCTTATCGTGTTTTAAAAAAGAAATTACACCTTTATGCTGTCCTAGTTGTACAAATAAAAGGAAAAAAATACGGCTCACGAACCATTTGAGACCACGTGGTAAAAATCGGCAGCAGTGGTATAAAGTGAACAATACCATTTTGCTAAATGTGAATAATGATGGTAATTGTGCTTGTGGTGGTAGAAATAAAATAAAATGTTTAAAAGAATGCTCTATTGAAATACCAACAACAGAAGAAGAAAGTTGTGAGTGTTTAACGACAACAATGTGCCCCGAAATAACAACGTGTCCCGAGGTAACAACAAAGTGTCGCAAAATAACGACAGCAATGTGCCGCGAAATAACGACCTCCATTTGTGAGATGTCTACCACAGAAGAAGATGATGAATGCCCAGATGTCTTTACTTGTGAGAGTTACAAAGAGAAAGTTCAAATGCCATGCTGCTTATGCTCCAACAATTTGGTGAAAGAATTAGCTAAAGTGCATGAGAAGAAAGTAACATTTACTAAGAACTTAAAAAAACGTAAAAAATATAACAGAACTGGGTTTAAATCATCGAATTACGTGACCTTGAACCATGAAAGCTCGGGAAAAACATATTCTAACTCCGTGCGTCCGAAAAGTACAGTTTTCGATGATTTTTTTAAGAAGCCTCGGCGTATTTCCAAGCGGCGTAGGAAACGTACTACTTTTGAATCAGTGAGAAAAATAATTGCTTCTGTTCCACCAGATCTATCAACATCAAATTCGTGTTTCCAAAAGAGAAAACGTATTTCCGTCTCTACTTCGACGGAACAGCATGGAAGATCAAAGTGCATCAGAAGGAAATGTTCAACATCCAAGACAATGAATAATAGTACATGCCTTCAAATTCATCCGCCCTTAACTGAGGACTCTGATATATACGATGATGATATGAAAGATACCGACTATTACGATGAATATTACGAAGGATATGAAGAACATACGACAACCAGCAAAGCTCTGGAATACGAAGAATCTGATAATGAAAAGCAGGAGGCACAAGCTTTCCCACATCACGATATTGATGATAGTACAATAATACCAGGGAACGATCCAGCTCTGTCCGCTTATAACCTCTTACACATTTTACCTTTCAATTATGGTAAGAGCTCAACAACGGTCAGTGACGATTATGAAGAGAGTATTCTTAACAAAATTACCTCCGACTTTAATCCTAACATTCTTGAAAGTCTTGCTAGGAAAATCTATAACGCGGCCAAGAAACTGAAAAATGAACTGGATGAAACCAGAGCAGCGCGGATGTTTATGAAAAAGAAGGCAATGCTAGTGAAGCATAGCATGGAGAGCCTTAACAAAATACAAAAGAGGTGCAATTATTTAATAAAAGAGATCAACTTTTCGAGAAAAGGCTATATAAAAAACCTACAACAACTTCTAGGATTGTCGAGAGTAAGGGACCAGGTGGAAAAACGAATCAAAGGAAAGCTACATCAGATATTAGATAGTATAAGTCGTAATTGAAACTAACATTCATGTAAAGTGTATGTAATATACAGAATACCTGGATAATGTGCATTAAACTTAGTTTAGAAGAAGATAACAAACGATTTTTTTGGATTATGAACTTTTTCTATGATTTCGTAGATTCATCATATATATCTTGTGGAAGCTAAGTAATCTATTTTCAAATACTATCCTATCCAAGGAAGATTTAATGGTGTTGTTGTGTACAAGCAATTCACATATTTAAACATTAAGGAATAAATATTAAACCACGAAAAGTTGGCCAAACAAGAATTATTCACATTGTAAAATATATTTCTACTTTTTATTTACTTTGTTTTATTTACATGGAAACACAATTTTGTTTGTGATAACATATTTGTTTTGGAATGAATACCCACTTTGAAACACTTGTTTATAGAGTTTTAGAATCGCGAAATCGAGTCATCTATTAACGGAACAATAAGTTTTAAAAAATGTACAGAAACATTTAGTTAAGAAAATATACATAGCTGAAAAAAGGAATGCATGACAACTTTAATAGAGTTTTTAGGAAAGGAGCTAAATAAATACCCTTATCCATGCTCTCGCATGCTTTGCTCAATACAATTATACTGGAAAATCCAAGTGTAATTATAATAATTAAAAAATCGTATGAACTAACAGTTTTTGGAGTATGGTAGGATCCTTCAACCGTTTGTTTATCCAAGCATTGGAATGATTTGTTAATAGGTTCACGGTGCATTATCAGAGTGCTGGGAATTTCATAATCCCAAGCTAGGTGTGGAACCAGGGATGATGTACTTATCTTCCCTTGGAACTTTCTACTTTCTTGCCTTAGAATTGTATTCCAAAGATCACGAGGGCTTAGGTTAAATAAAATTACTTCGCTAAAGCTATTCCTCTTGATCCCGAAAAAATCAAAACTACGGTATTTGTATTTCTATAAACCTGTTAAAAACAAATCAACGGATGACCCAACGCCTCGTCTCAACTATCATTCATTGGATTCGTGCATGATTTTTCCTCACTGCAAGAATTTTTTCGTGGTGGCTCAAAAAAGATTTGATTGATTAAAAAAATTAAATATCATTAGATTGGTGCATCTGAAATGTCGTATTTTTAAGTGAATATATAAAACTGCATATCTTTTTTCACAAGCTGTTTATTTAATCAAAATATGTTCCATTCGCTTTATCTTTTCCCAGTGGAACTTTAAAGCATATATGCCTGTCTTAAAAAAATTCTGATCTATGGAACCAATTAATTAAGATATCGAATTTTTCAGTCTGTCTTCATCTTAATACTGTTTAGCTCGTAAAAACAGACCCGATTGCTTAAAACAATGAAATTCGTTTAGGGAGAGATCCGGTGAGAAGGCTGGCAGCTGAAAAACTTCAAATTTCAATTAATTTAATTGTGCAATTGTTCTGCGCGATGCATGCGGCCGCACGGCTTTGGGACTTCCTTGCGGTTCGTTTTGCAGTGAAAAATCACCTGACTAAAATTTTTAAAACTAACGCTGCAGTTTTCGATCTTTAACAGTATTCTCCCTAAACGCATAGTTTATATCGGGTGTAGCTTTTGCAGCATTATTACTAAGTTTATGCTCATATAAAAAATTATACGAATATAGGTGGATTTCATACCGGTAAAAAATTAAAAACAAGTAACAAAAAAAGAACTCTTATCACCTATATAAACCAGGTTTTGCCAAAAACAAAAGCATAACAGGAAAAGAAATATTTGCTTGTAAAAAAAATCCAACATTTCATATGCTCTAACCTAATATAACGATTTTTTCGGCCTTCTTGGTGAGATTTAGAGCATAAGCGACAATCAGATATTGAGTTGTCTTCTATATGTGTTTTAATGATTGAAATACTTTTTCCACTTCAATTAAGCATTTCAAGGCACATTGATAGATATCTAACTAAAAAAAAAAACCAAAGTGTACTAATTGTTTTATTGTATCTGTGGAATGGGTGAGTTGAAACTCCACGCTGGGTGAGAGATAAAATGGAAGGACACATTGCTTGTTAACGAGTAAAATTCATGGGTTGGGAATTTCCTTGGTTTAATTGCAACTTCGATGAAATATAAATAAATATTTTTGAAGATTTTATTTCTAATTTATTTCTGCAAACACTATGTATATTATTCGTATTAACTGATAATAATGTATTTACCTGGGTGAGGTGCCATCTTTTTGATGCCTTTGCAATCGGATCTGTGACTTGTGTACACGCTGCTCCAAACAGCATGACTTTATGGGGCCCATCGTGCATCATATCAAAGAAAGCTTTCACACCAACTGCTGCATTGCACTGGAAAAAAAAAAATTAATACAATATAATTTATTAAAAGTAAAAAATGTATAGAAATAATGGGTGATTGATAGATCTAGTATGGAAGATAGCATGTTTTAGGGGGTCAATAACGATACAAGAAATAAAAAAAAAAAACTTATAATTTTTTTATTAACTCGACACGTATGGTGAGCCCTGATTTAACATTTTAAATATGCGATAAACTTTTAAAAATAAAATATATCAAGTTTTATATAATTTCTCCTATATGTTTATTAATCTACAATGGAGATTGCAGGTGAAGATGGTCAGCATGATTAAGTTACAAACATGAAAATCAAAACGCATTTTTTTTAAACACATCTATTTGATTAACTAGCATCTAAAGATTGACCACCATTCTAATATTTACACCTTTACTAAATATTTTTTATAAGGCTATTACGGTCCTAAAATTATTCTATTGCATTTTAAAATAGAATATTTATTCATGACTTTATTTTATATTTGAAAATTACAAAATGCATTGCATTTCAGTCTAAGGCTAACTAACTATTCAACATATTATTCTTTGAATGTTTTAAAATATGTTATGATTGGAGACGAGAATTATTTTTTAGCAATTGCTCCTTTTTTGTTTCCAAGCTTCAAATTCAGCCTTATCACGACAGAAATACGAATCATAAAAAGGACATTCTAAATAAACTAGTTTCATATTGCACGTTTTGGGATCAACGCAGGAATCAGTACATTTTTGTTTTTATACTGGACGAAAATTCCTTATCTACTTATGAACTATTTTAAGTTTGATTGAAAAAGAATAAATATTTTGAATACATGATTTTATTTTAGATACAAAAATTTACTATTTTTTTCATTTCTTGAGTTTGAATTATATAATTATTTTTTTATTTACAAATGGATATGATTGATGAAAAAAAATCAATTAAATGTTTATGTCACGAAGCTGGTAACGATTATTAAGTTAAAAGCGATTTACAGAAGGTGAATAAAAATTAAAATCCCACCGTAGTACCTTCGTGATATATAGAATACGTTGAATAAAAAATGAAAAAAAAAAATGTTCTCGTCAGTTGTGTCAAACGAAGAGAAGCAGCGGCGTATTAAATACATGAGTGCAATGATAGAAGTGGTATTTTCAACAACCTTCATTTAAGTCCCGAAATATTATCTAGATGAGCTGAACCTTTGAAAGAAAATATGAAGTAAGTTACATCATATTTCACTGTTTTCATGGTTGTTTTAAAATACACTCCCCGTCAAAAGTATTCCAACACCCATTATTCTCGAGATTTTCAAGGTTTTGACCTTCTCTATTTGACATTCTTTATTTATATTTACAGTAATATTATTTATTAAATGAGAGACATTAGGAATTAGACACATCATTGTTATTCACTGTTTATTCATTCCAAATTTCTTTTCAGTCCATGTTTATCTTTCGATTGCCACATTTTCTCTTTCCTCTTTAGTCTAGTTATAACAGTTAATTTTATTCACGATAAATTGTTTAAGCCACGATCTAGTCATCGCTCTCTCCGAAGAAGACAAATCACAGCGTTACATCGTTAATAGTCTTGGTATTCACTATCCGTTTCAAGGACCATGGGATTACTAATCCTATAGATGACCGCTTCATTAAAATACAAGCACTTCGGAAGCGTAATTATACAGCTTGTTCCATTAAAACCTTGATCGCTGGTGTTTGAAAACTGAGAGTCAAACCTCAGCTCAAGAAGACCGGTGAAAGGTCCTCTTCTCACCGCAGAACAGCGCGTAAAGAGATTGAGATTTGCTTGGCATATCTTAGGAGGCAAGTACCGAGTTAGTGCCAATCCAATTAGTTGGTTCTCTACAGAGAGTTTGGACTTGAGAATCGCATACAATAATTCTACTAAAGTACCAATATGGATCCCAAAATGAAGTTCATTCGACTTAAACCACTTTAATTCTAAACCTATATATTATAGTATATATATGGAACTGTTTTTGAAGGATGTAGGAACTATCGCTTTGTGATCAGTTTCTTTTGACAGGCTGTCGAATTGAATTACACTATCTTTGACCTTTATTCGTTTAGTGTTTTCCAGTAGCGATGACCCCTGGATAAACGAAATTCACATTGGTTATTTATTTGCAGCTATTTGAATGACTTCAGGTTTTATTTTGAAATTGTTCATTAACAGCCTTATTATGTTTTCCAAATCTCTCTCTCTCTCTCTCTCTCTCTCTCTCTCTCTCTCTCTCTCTCTCTTTTTTTTGTTTTTTTTGTGTGACGAATGGAAAG
>NW_027113079.1:183013-198308 GCF_000696795.3 Halyomorpha halys | reverse complement strand
TATCTTTGACCTTTATTCGTTTAGTGTTTTCCAGTAGCGATGACCCCTGGATAAACGAAATTCACATTGGTTATTTATTTGCAGCTATTTGAATGTTTACAAAATCAAATTTTTCTTTACTGGTTTACAGCCTTAGTTTCATTTCCAAATCTCTCTCTCTCTCTCTCTCTCTCTCTCTCTCTCTCGTTTTTTTTTTGTTTTTTTTGTTTTTTTTGTGTGACGAATGGAAAGCTGAAATGAATCAGATAAAATATCTTGCGTAAAATGGCAAATAGAGAAAGGTCAGACGAAGTATAATGGGGTTTCTGAATTGTACTTGTTTCTTTACTATATTTGATTGATTAATAATATTATTTAATTTTATACGTGTAAACTGAATTGTAAAGTTGAATGTAATATAAATAAGAATTTTGTTATTTAAAATAAGAGAGAGAAAAGACCGGTAACAAAATAAATTTTACCAATCCATCCCCCACCCCCAAAAAAATAGAAAACTCATTTACCTGAGTAAAAGTTGTGAGGGGGATCGGTTGAAAACTTTGTTCACTTAAGCGGGAAAGTAAATCCATTGCAGCGTAAGACAAGTGATTGGTTGAACAAGAGACCAACACTGTAACTTGGTCGGGCTTACCTCTGTGTAGTTTGGTCTTCTTCTTGGAGGAGGTGGCTTTTTTCAAGCCTTTAATATAATATTTGCAGGTTCAATGAAAGCGGAAAGTTTTTCAATTTTGAGAAAAACAATTCTTTTCTCCTTTCCCCGTCTGGCTTATTATAAAAGTTTGTAGCCTGAGTCAATTGCTCTGGATTCAATGAGGATAAAATAAAAATGAAATGTTAGGTTGGCTACGAGTATGTTGCATCGATATATAAGTACAGAATATGTTTAGATGGCCCAAGGGATACCTTTTACAACTTTTGGTTTAATATTTAGTGTAATGAATCGCTTCCAATTATATTGATTTTCTCAAGTTCATTCACATATAATGAATTTACTGAAATCAAGATTCTTACTAAGATACAAATTTGTTTATTTGCAATTATTTTTTTAATCTCAAATAGCCTTTTTTCTAAGCCATGTCCCAAAATTAGACATTCTGGAAAAAGTACAAACTTCATGGTATTACAATAACTCTCTTTTTGATAATTAAATTGCACGAAGTCTTAGTTCTTCGTGACTAAGAAATAAGAACACTGTTTATATAAATTAATAGATTTTCTAAAGAAGAACTCATTACCAAGCTGCAGACACATATATAGTACATAGCAATGTATCACAATTTTTAAAAATTTGGCAAAATTCGTCGTTTTAAGACTGTAGTTTATAATATATACCACTTAAATGATTAATTTGAGGTACTTAATTGAAGCAGAATTTAAAGCATTTTATTTTATTTATTTTTTAATAATTTGTTGAACCGTTTCACTATAGGTATGTATTAGGATTTCTACGAATTACAAAAACAAAATTCGCTTTTTTTTTTTGCTTCTTCTGAAATAGTTCTTCTGAAGTTAGATTGGTTAGCATTTTTATTTCACATATTCGCACCAATGCAAGTAACAAAAAAAATATAAGCTATCTCATCTTTTGCAAAATAGACCCCTACTTCAGCCCTAATCGTACTGGGAGAATTCAACGAAGAGAACTCAACTCAATATCGTCCCAGAAAGTTATATATATTTTAATATCAACCTTTCCAACTAATAATTACAATTTTTCTTTAAACTTATGAAGGGGAATGACTTTATGTATTGTGCTAGAGGAAAAGAACATAACACCCTCCCTCCCCCTCCCCCCCTGGGAACTGTAATATTTATTCCTCTTCTCTTGGGCCCCAATTGACTCTATGTTTGTTAAGTCCTTCCTCCGAGGACCTTTTGTTATGAAACTCTTTCTTAGGTATTATGTAAATTTCTAAGGGTGAACAAATCTTATTTCTAAAGTGATTAAAATTTATGCAACATGTGTTGTCAAAATAATGATTTATTAATCTTGGTCAACAGACTGCCATCAAACCAAAATGATCTTTAATGAGGTGTAGATAGTTGACCGTAGATTAATTATTGGAGAAGATGGTCGGGGGTGCGATCAGCAAAAAAACAAAACATAAATAAACAAAAACATATTTATTCATGCAAACGTTTCGACCTAAGTTTCAGGTCTTCATCAGGGAGTTTAGCAGGGGATCCTTGCTAAAACTTAAAAATCGAAATGATCTTTGACCCCCTTAGCTCAATCCTCCCTCCTACGCCTCGGCCTACCCCTCAGACTTTTACCCCCTACCTTGAGTTTTAGTTCGAGTAGGCTCCATGAGTTTAAGAGTAGGTAATACAACTATAGTCATTTCAACACAAATTATTTATTCGAAATTAATTAATAGAAGAAGTTGGTACTTGGTCTGATATTAAAAAAAAAATACACCCCATGTGTATTTATGAAAACAGAGAAATATGCAGCAATATATGCAAAAAGATAAAGCAAACTAACGGTAGTAAATATTTTTTATTTTATTTATTTAATGTAATTTACAACTGTACAAATAATAAATACAATAAGTAAAAATGTTGAATGGCAGTAAATATTTTGAGGGCCTAAAATAGAACTAAGGTAATTCTTAAAATAAAAATAAAATAACTCCTGTTCTAGTTGTTTTTCTGTTGGCTCTACAGACTTTCCAAAGATCTAAATCTTTGGCCGCAGAACCAACCTTCTCCACGACTGTTTTTTTCTTCTTGGGTTACTGTTTTCCAATTTGATGCATGATGAGGTTCGTTCCCATCTTAGTTGATTCTGTCTATCCATCTGGTTTTTTGGTCTCCTACATGGTCTCTTTCCTATTATTCTTTGTTCCTTCCTGGTGGATTTCTTCTACTTATTTTATTCCTTGGTAGAGAAGAGGTGTTGAATTTTACTTTCATTTACCTATATATGAAATATACCATTAGGGTAATTATTTCCATCGTAAGAAAATGTTTATGGTTCTATAAAACTCTTAAAATGATTTTAACAAAACTGTTTATTATTCTAATTAATAATTTATTACTTCTGTTCACAACAAAATAAATTTGTGGTCACTCTACTCACACGATTGTCCTTACCGCTTCCTTAATGGATAATAATAAGAATGTTTATATTACAAAACTTAGAATTAACGAAAAAACACAACGAAATTAAGAAATAAACGTAAGGTTTAATTTACTCTCCAACTATGGTTTGCAAGTATGGAGTCTCGTTTGCCCCACATTTCAGGCCTAACATGCCACTATAGCTCTATAAGCCTACTTGTTTGGTTTCAATTGGCCTGACAGCTTACCACTTCCATTATACTCCTTCCTCAAAGTGGATAAACCTGGTGATTGAACGTTAATCCTAACCATATCACCTCCTGGTACAAGAGATACAAGTAATACTTGCTCACCAAGTATGTTATAACGTAATCCTTAATGATTTTTCATGGTACTTCCATTTTTTTAATATTAGAATTTTAGAAGTAATTATTATTGTAAATAAACTAAAGTTTTATTTTTGCCTTCGGGTTTGTCTTATCTTAAAATTGTCTTCAAAACATTATTGACAAATATCTTTATTTTCGTTGCACTATGACTCCACAGTTACAAAGACGACGAAAAGGGTTGATATATTTGTTAGAAAGTGGAGATGGAGTAGTAGCTCTTGGAAAATAAGAGACCCTCGAGATGGCTCCCCTCCCCTCTACTCGATCAAACGACCTACTTACCTCTGTAACAAAAGCCCTCTTCATCTTCTCTCACCTTAGATTTAATTAACTTTTTACGATGGCAAAATTATCTAAACTGTTGAAACTTAATTTATCCTAATGACTTCTTAAAACCTCGAATTAGGTTGGTTAAACAAGAGGTGGTTGGGAACCGAAGATGCCAAGAAGTAAGAATGTCTGGTATTGCAAGTCACCCTCTAAGCCTCTGGTTTCAATTTTTTTGTTATTCTTTATTGTGTAATATTATATTATGTTGCATATTTCAAAACAATGGTAATGGAGATCAGAAAGCCCATTCAGGATATATTTACAAAGATCATAAATTTAAAGATAACAAAATAATAAAGTGGATAAAAAAAGAACAAAAAATTAAACTTGAAGTAAAAAAATATCTTAAATACATTACTTCCTATTAAAAATATTTAGTCAGCCTCGGGAACTCTAAATCGAGCTCACTTCCCTCCCTCCCTATTTTTAACATTAAAAGTTAAAATTGGCTAAGTTAGTTTTTTTAAGATTGATGAAGAAAACCTGTCAATCAAAGTATTATTAATTGTATATGTATGTATGGATTATTTAAATAAATATAAATACTTTTGTTTTCATAAGTTCAGATTTTACAGTCATATATTAATAGAGGAGTAATGTACTAAGAGATAATATTTAGTTTGGAATCAGTAAAGATTAAGAGAGAAGCTATGCTCCGTTACTAAAATTGTATTTTTTCCTCATTTCTGTTTGAACAATAGCTGAAAACCAATTGGTTTTATTAAAATCCAGGGGGCTAGTTAGAGTGAGAGGTGAAGGGAAAAAACAGTTTGGGCACCAAAAAAGCACTTCTTTAATACCAACTAAATCCACTCACCAATATTCAACCCTCAAACTTAATTTCAGGAGTATGTAGATGTACGCAAGATCTACAAAAAACGATATAGCTCAGTAAGTGTTTTTTTTTCAGAAGCTATTGGGACTGTGACGGCTTAGATAAAAAAATGTCTAAAGCCATTTAACAATTTGGAAAAATTATAAATCGCGGAAAAAAAGGTATGAAGAAAAAAAATTTTTTTTGCACATAAATCAAAGACTTATACATTTTCCGTTAAGATAATATTGTTATCACTTGAAAGTTCAAGTGAAAATGAACACGAGGACTATCTTTACATGTTTTGGTTTATTATTTTTAATAATCGATCTTTATAATAGACCATGGAAAAAAACTAATTATGAACATCTCTCGAGATATGTGGTACTTAGAAACAAAAAAAAAAGATAAATTTAAAAAAAATGATTTATTAATTTTTTTATATAATAATTATGAAAAACATTTTATTGTTTTTATTTATTTGAATAGTTAAAAAATATTTTATTAAGCAATAGTAAACAATTTTATTATGATTTTCAACGTTTTCAACGCATTTTTTCTTAAAAATGACATACGTTCTATTAGTAGAAGTGTTAAATGAATGAATAATAAATTATTTTGCAAGAGCTCTGCATTTCGCTTTCGCGTCATAATCGGCTTTCTCCCTCTTACTCGCCATCAAAACATCTTTTGTTTCAGCATTTAGACCCAGGACGTATTTCCTCTCGTTACTAAGTAGGGAGGAACGTATTCATACCAAGAACATTTACCAATGAAAATATCAAGACTAGATCGAAGACTAAAAATATTTAAAGAGTAACAGACTGCTAGAACATTTTACTTATCTGTTTTCGTCATTCTCTCTACACTTCTATGACCAAATTTGTTAAATCTTAATTTATCTAAAATCGTTAGCATTCCAACGGTATGTAATAAATCTATAATACTAATCTTCGCGGTAATGCGTTTTCAACTGAGAAAAGTATTTTTTCGCTTTGAGTGAAATATTATATCCTTTCATAGATTATTTTTTTCCAAAATTGAAGATATTTTAGAAAGTAGTTTTGAAAATTTGGCAATTAAACCGTTGAAAACTAGAATTTGAAATTTTTAAAATTATTTTTTAAAATTTTATTTCATTATTTTTTTGAGAATTGAAAGTAATAAAAATTAACGAGAATTTATTTTTTTATTTTTTTATCGAACATCATGAATTAAATACTTCAAGATTATTTTCTAAGAATTCCACTTTCTATTGATATCAGTGGAAACTAGGTAGGATAGTAAAGATAGGAAAACCGATAGGAAGGATAACAGTGGTACTGTCCATAGCTTCTGAATCTTGATTCTACTAACCAAGAAGACCTATCAACTTTACAGAATAATTTATTCCATCAAATAAAAAATATATAAAAATATTTTAATATCGATCTAGTAATTGATCAAAAAGAAGGGTTAATAATGAACTAATGGCCCAAGATATATATTGTTTTTCTTCAGTAGTTAATGAAGGTAGGGGGAAATATATTCAGGAAGGGTCCAGAAGGGTGGATTCTGGGTCCTGCAAGATATAACCTTTTCCTTCGATCGATTCTAATGACGTCGTTAGTGGTCTTTAGTACTGACCGTAGACCGGCCAACTAGTTTGAATATTGGCCAACTTAGCCTAAGCACTTTATATTTTTTCCCTCTCTTAAAACGGTTTGGTAAATAACGTCGGTAGCTTCCACAGAGACTTATAATCCTATAAAAATATAGCCAAGGTCCTCGTAAATATTTTCAAAACACCTTGTTCTTCGGACCAACAATTCAAAAAATAAAATGATTTAATTTAAATTTTTTTTCCCCACTCATACAACTTTCCTCACTGCTTTGTTTCCTAACGAATGTCCAATACAAAAATTATTAGCTATATCATCTTGTATTAGCATCATCAGATTTATTTTTTGTAAAGAGAAATTTATTAAACATTTAATTTCACACGTTCACAAAAAGTAACTTTTGTGATTCAATTTGATTATCATTGTACGTTTTTATTAAAAAATAAGATTCGTTCATCATTTGCTGATTTTTGACAAATCGGTGGAATGTAAGTCACAGCTTCTAGGATACTCAACCCATCAACATCAAATTTTTATTATACCAAAAGCAACTTAAAATGTATCAAATGGCACACTAATGGATCTAATGGATCGATTTGAATTTAAAATATAATGCAATGTACTGATTATTACTTTTCATTACCTTTAAATCTAGCAATTGTATACCCTTTTGTTATCCTTAGAAAGACAAAAATCCCCTCTCAAACTTTACCAAAACATACAAAAGTTATTAAACCACTTTAGTTATTTATTTACCAATTGTAATCTGAGATTCAAGTTGAGTTTTATTAAAATTTTGTTGCTAATTTTATTTCTTGAATATTTTTTATATATATTATGACATTGTTTTGTTTTTTTAATAAAAAAAATTGATTAAAGATATTAATTATATTATTAATAATTTTTACCTATAGAGTTTTTATTCGTCAAAAAAAATATTTATTTTTTAGAAGTCCAAAGATTAAATATTTATAGAAAACTCCTAATTTCAAGAAAAAAGGGTTGATTTTGTATGAGAAAATTTTTATTTTTATTATCATATAAGTTTATAATTTTACGTATTTTATTTTATCCTTATTTCTTCATTTACATAGTTGATAGAGATTTTTTTTTATTCACTTTATTATATATATTTTTTGTATGGTTTTTATCATTTATTACTATTAATTATTACATGGATGTGTCAGATTGAAATAATTATCAATAAATAAAATTTTAATTAAAAAAAGATGTATAGAGGCTAAGTTCTCAGAGTATATAGGTTTCGAATCATTTGAATAACTATTAAATAGAGAATTGTTTTGCACCAACATTTTAAAATTATCTTTGCAGTTAGATTAAAAATTTTTTAATGAATTTAATTTATAATCTTAACACTTTCTTGAGACTGGTAAATTTTTTAAAGATAAATAATTTAATTTCTATCCATTTTAGTCTCAAAACCTTTTATTTTTTTTAAGTCCGACGTTTCGGCCAATCCGGCCATCTTCAGGGACAATCTACTTAATACAATTTTTAAATCATATAATTTAAAAATTCTAACTTCATGCAGCCTATTCTGCCCAGGTCAAAACATCAATTTTTAATTAGTGAATATTCACTTTAAAAAAACAAGATCGTTAGTATCACAGACACTATTCCTTAAAAACTTTATCACAACAATTTTGATTTTGTTTTAAGTGAATATTGACTAATAATATATATATTATTTTATTACAAATACAAATTAATATTGACACAATGGGATAATTTGGAGTTATATGGATTTTAAGTTTTCTTTTCTTTATAACTTTCATCTTGTTTCTATGTTTTTTGCGATGACTCAACTATACAAAAAACAAATAAAAATGAGCTTACAAAACCAGGAAGTATACTAACGGTCAAAAATATAAATAATTTTTTTTATCAAAGGCTACAAGGATTCTGAAACATAATAATAGATCCCGTAGATCTGAATGATGATAGCTTCTGGCAGAAAGTTTGACTTTCTTTAACTAATAACAGAAGGAAAGTAAAAATTTCCCGAAATATTTCATATCGATTTCTAACACACAGTCACACAATATATCTGCATATGATAATTTATGACAATTACATCATTAAATTTTTTCACGCTTAATAACGATTGAATAGCTAAAAAAAAACTTCATAGATCCAAAATCATTTATTGATTAAGTCGAATTAATTTACTTTATTGAGTTAAGTCACATTATATAAAAATTTTAAGATGCTTTGTGATTCCATTCCCATCATCGGACTGTAATATTTTCTTGATATAATCATTTATAATATGTATCCTGTTGCCATATCATTCTAAGTTATATGTCTAACAATCCATTTTACAATATAATAAAAGATACAATTATTTGTATCATATATAATATGCTATATTAGATCGGATACATATCGTCAATAAAATAATGGCTTATCATGCTTGGAATTGACAAAATACTGATCAAAAATCTAGCTATCTAAGACTCATCATTTGACAGACAGAGATGCAATAGCGAGTTAAAGCTTAGCGAATTCCGTCCTGAGTTACACTGACCTAGATTATTTGGTTTCGTGTTATTCTGGCATTTGTTGTTAATGTTGGCCTTGAGTTAGCTCAGCCGTATCAATTATCGTATCAGACCTGACCGGTTACCAGTTGGCAACTATTAATACCAGAATCGAAGCCAATTCCTTGTGGAATTTCAGGAGCCGTTGAACGGGTGAAATAGAATTATAGTGGTGCTCTCTAATCGTATATATTTATAGTGGTTGAAGTTAAAAAGTGGTTGGACGTGACTGAAAGCACTGAAATAGTTATCAGGAAGTATCCGATTTGTACTCAATGTTTTGAGACCATTAACTTAACCTAGAAGTAAAACTGACCGATCTGATAGCACAAATTGAATTTATAAACCTATACTACAAAATTTTATCCTGAAAAAAAAAATGTTTCTAGAAAACATAGTTATGCAATAAATAATGTTAGGGTGTAGAGAAATATGCCCTGATTCATCAATTTAAATAAAATAAATATTGGGATTTAGAAGTTACTTGGTACTTAATGTTCCAATTTTTGTATGTGTTTAGTTCATCTCTTTATCTAATACAATCAACATTTAGTGATCATCAATTGTTTTTATCTTATTTTATTATACTTTATAGTTAATGAATTTTATCCATATTTACAAGGTTGCAGTTTATGTTCCATTGTAAGATTACTTCATAAAATAAAATTGATATTTTTAAGGCATTCGAGGTCGCAAACATAACTTTACACTACTCTTACAGTAGAAAATGTAAAAAAAAAAATTGTTACCCTAATTAATGTGAGGTAGAATATATCTGTATCAGTATTAATATACTTTTACGCATGCGAAAAAGTAATTTTCTGTATACACCTGTTTAAACAACGGCACGTCCAGTAATTGTTATCCTCAAACGATAAATCATTAATATCAAAATAAAGGTAATTATGTATCTCACAAAATTATTTTAAAAAAGAAGGATAATATCAGAAAAAGAAACTTTCTGAAATAAGAAGAAAAAAAAAGGTTAGAAAAACTGAAAAAGCTGTATCGAACAATTTTCTTGTTAGACTTTTTATTTTATAAGTAATGTATTTAGTTATCTAACAATTACAAATAAAAATATAAAGAGAGAAGTATTTTTATTAAGATAATTATTATTTCTATTAAGACTATCCAATATTTATTTATAATTTAAATACCCTTAATTGTATTTTGTACAGCTATGCTTGTACTAACCTAACCCTATTGACCTTTCATGATATTTTTTTTATAACATTAACGCCTTTCTTATACCATTTGATTATCCTACCGATCAAATAATGACCGGATGGTAATTAAATTTTAAACATTAATTAATTAAATTTTAATACACCCCAATACATAAGTTCAACTTTAAACCTTTGAATGTTAAATTCTGAGAGTATATTTAGATACAACTAAAACTTTGAAGAATATATGATTAACATTATTACGTTTTATTTTTAAAGATTCACTTGGGATATTTCCTTTTTTTCTATTAATGAAAAACCGGCAGCGTAGAAGGATAGAAGTCGAGATCAAAGGTAGGATAAAATAGCATTAGCAAGGTAAAAAATTAAAAATTAGTTTTAAAAATGGTGAAAGAAGAGCTCTGATTTAAGCTATCTGAATCCTGGCTTTGATGTGGACGCTCCATCATTTTATAATACTTTTTTCTATTTTTTTTTATCATATAATACGTTTATTAGATGGAAAGAGGAAACAAAATCCCTTTCTTTAAATTAGGTATGGTTTTTGATGAAAATCAGAGATATATATTTTTTTTCTCACCTGCTGGTTTTGCCAGAATAAATCAGTTCTCAAACCCTCTTCTAAAATATATTTAGTTTTTTTTTAACATATAGGGCTACTAAATGTATTTTAGTTATATGAATTAGTTAGTTACATGAAATATATATAATTATTTTATGTTTAAATAGAACATGCTAGTTGATGTGTGATTTCAATTTATTCCTTAATATAAAGGTGACCACGAAAAACCACTCCATTCTGCTTCACACGGATTGAAAATCACTGCAAACGCTTCAGGACAAGTGGAACATACGTGAAGAACCGTCTAGACGTTCATGGTCAAAAAATCACAGATTACAGACTGCTTTAACTAATCATAAAATAATCTATAGTATAGTTAGAATTAATGGTGTTGATTATATAAGATGTTAGACAAAAGTATTGATACAAATAATTTACGTAATGATTCGTTTTTACGAATAAATATGTTACATAGTATTATTTCAAATATTCAAACAAATAACATTCCGGCTGTGACAGATAATTATTTATTCTGTGACTCTAGCCGTGAATCAACCCTGTGGTTCGAGAGCCCTATGGAGTCCATTCAGCCTCGTAATGGGGGGTCATTAATTTGTGAAAAAGTTTGTGATCAAAAGTTATTCTGACCGAATCATCTCCTTATATATATAAAGTTAGACGTTTGAGAACATAAAGACTAAAAAAGAGAAAGAGGAGGGAGAAATGACCAACTCGGTTGTTCCAAGTTGAAATGAAACATTGTTGAAAGTTGAAATGACCTACTTTTCCCAGTAGGTCATACCCGACAATCATTTGGTAGTCTCGGGACATCTTTCCTACTATGTGTACCATTAGATTTTTGCCCTTAGCCCCCCTTATATTCAATTCCATCTCTGACTCCCCCTCTACTCTGCAGAGCCCCTCCCCCTGAGTGATTAGCTGACATTGAAACTCCCTGACCGGGAGCGCTCTCTTTCCACCTCTCATCCTGTTCAGTGCCACCCTGCACGCAATGGTATTGGAGCTTCCTGTGTCCACCAACAATCTCTCTCCTCTACTTCGGATGATAGGCAGGCCGACGTGCTGTCCTCTTACGCTGTGGCTCACCAACGTGCGGCCGCACCTCCGCGGACACGCACTTCAGATCTCCTTCGTCCTGCCAGCCCCCGCAGACTGTCTCCACACGTTCCTCCTGTTCTGCTGTCTGTTATGAATCCCAACATTATTCTCTTCTGCTTCAACCTGTGAGGCCTCAGACGTGACAGTGTTATCACTTGTAGATCTTTCTGATCTCGGAGAAATCCTTTTCGTCCATACACGTAGGGCATTCACTTCCATCGGTTCTCCCAGGTTTGTTTTTTGTCGTCGAAACATATAAGGACATTGTCTCGCTGTATGTCCCTCTATTCCACATTCGAAACATCGGGTACAGGAGAACTGTGTTATCAAGGGCTATCTATCCGCAACCAAATCATTTTCGTCCTCACGGCGCCCGCTGCTTCTTGGTTTTATTTGGCCCATTCTTCTCTTTACGTTTCTCATTCTCTCTTTCGAACTTTCCTGGTGCTCTTTCTTTCTCCAAGAAACTGAATTATTCCTGGGGCGATTGTAACTAACTTTCTTCAAGCCGGTTTCTTCTATGTTCATTCTTGATTCATCTTTCTATGAGGTCTTGAGCTATTTCTACAAATGCTCTTTTGGAAATCCTTCCTTCTTCCACAGCTCTCTTGCCAACTGAATCTGTAGTACCATGGGCAAAAATTCCATCCGAACCTTTACCTGGATAGTTTCCATCATCTCGCTGAGTTTATCTTAAATTTTGTTAAAGCATGCCAGGAGTTCCGCGGCATATAGCCCTCTAGACTATTTTGTTTTTTTCACCTCCAAGATCATCATAAATATGTCCTCCTCTGGGGCACATTGTCCTCCTCTGAACCCCTTCTTCAGCTTACCCTTAACTATGGGCCATGGTGTTTCTTCATCGGCCTGAATTTGGTTTAAGATTCTCCTCTTTTTCTGCATACCAAGCCAGCCTTCAATGAGTCACCATCTTCTTTATTTAGTAGTACTTCCGCTACCTTAGTTTCTATTCTTGATAGAAGTCGGTCTCCTTCTTTGAGAAAATGGTTCAACACAACAATTTCTTCAGTAAACCTTTCTAAACCTGAATTGGCATTCCGCAGGTCCTGTGAGGTTACTGTTCGAATCTTCATCCATGCGATAGCATTTATTTGCTCTGCAGGCAATGTCATTTTTAAATACTTATTTAAAATTACGATGTTTAGGAAATATGACTGAGAGAAAAAAAAATATTTTTGTTTTTAAATTTAAAAAATAACTTTAAACCTATGCACTTGTGTTTCGGCACCACTCACGTATAGGGTCCTCTATATATACAACCTTTGTCAGCTAACATCTCACTGAGGCCGTAACTTATGTGTATGTATGTATGTATGTATGTATGTATAAGTTATAATCAGGGTATAGGTATTATGACTCTTAATACCTAAACTCCCCATGTCAGCATACCAGAATGTATATATATAGGATTAGAGAGTAGAATAAAGCAGTATCTCAGTGAACCTCGTGCGTCTCATTTAGTGTCCCTACTTTCCTTTTTTTTAACTCTAAGGCTCTGGCTCATCATAACTTATATATATCTATACATAAGTTAGCTGTATAACTTATATATAGATAACTAGCTGTATAAGCTAGCCTCTAAATAATAACAAGAACTTTGTAGGACTAAGATTAGTTATCTTTAAGTTTAACAACAAACTCTGTGTCTATATACCAGACGATTCTGATAATAAAGTTAGTTATTAAGGTACTCTTGTGTCGTTACTCTGCCCGAACCCCTTTTTATTTTAATTAATTCTTCCAGTCAAAATATATATATATATATATATTCCTATGTTTTCATTTTTATTTTAAATTATTGAACTGAATATAGTGTCCTTGATTCCTTTTAACGGGTTGTTCATTTTATCTTCTTCACTGTCTCCGCCATTTGACGTTCGAAAGCATAATAATCAAATATGAAAGATCCTGAGTGACAACCCATCAATATTCATTCAGCCGAAACAACCAGTAAATTCCAATAAACTTGAGCCCACCACATTTTCATAACTTCAACCGACTTTCTTACCACGGATTCACCAACCTCCATATCTGACGTATCACAAATCACCTGGTTTATTTATATTATACATTGTTTTTGATTAGGTCGTTTGATAATAAAAAAGTTATTTTAAATTCGTGCATCGTAAATCACAAATAAGAATGAATGGTATAAATATTATAATCGTATATTTTGTTTTAATTTATAAAACCCGCTCATAAGAAAGCAATATAAGATGTGATATAATACTTATATTACAATATAACAGTATTTTACATGAATCTTCTAAGCTCATTTAGGCAGATAGGGCCATCTGCCATGAAATGATCCCACAGTATCTGTTCCAAATCTTGATTGATTTTTTGTAACAGGTCGTATAAATAAATTGAACAGGCCTGTACACGCCATATTTGAAAAGGAATCTCCTTGCACACTTTTTCGGTAATTTACACGATCTTTACCTAAGATACCTGCAATGAATTACCTCTTTGTTAATGTAATTGCCTACAAAGCCAACCACGAGTTATCGCTTGCATTATTTCCGAAAGCAATGACGTATCATCTCATATTGTTTTTTCTAGTCATATTTACAATAATCGATAAAATTTTTTGTATAAATTTCAATGTAGATTGTGAGGTAATGGGATGTCAGAGAAAAATTACATCTGTCAAAGTGTTAATATATTGCATGGAATTACTATTTCGTCTTTGTTTAATGTCGATTAACTTCGCTGACTGTTCCCAAAAGCGGTATTGTAGATTTTAGTTTAAAAAAAAAAAATGTTTCAGAATATTATAGGACGAAGAAAAAATTTGAAACAAAATAATTGAAAATATGAAAAAGTTACTCGCATTTCCTCCTGACTCTTTTAGTCCAGAAAAGTTCATGAAGTGAATTCAGATTATGTTTCACGGTAGACCGATTAGCTTATTAATACCAACCTACTTTATTTTCTTTCTTTTCGTCTCCTTCATCATTTAAGAAACAAAAAACAAACAACTTCCATCTTCTTATCAGAAGTTTGTTAACAAAAATAAAATATAGCAGAGACGTTTCCATCTTTCTAAAGCTTAGTGTATAATTTGATTATATCGTACTAAATTCTTCTTTACCCCTGAATTTACCATTTCTAATTTTTTTTTATATATGATCGTTTCTTGTGATACTAAATTCTTGTGATAGCTAAACCTCAAAATCATAGTGGTATTATTTCATTTCCAATTATAAAAATAAATTAAAAATTCTATTTTATATTTATCTATCATTTGATGAGGTTATGTTACAAATAGTAAATTTAAAAAAAAAAAAGTTTAATTTTTACTTGTTATGTTTGAATTGTACATAGCCCCTACTACATCTAGATATCTCAGTCATTAATTGGATTTTGAGGTTAGAATATCTCACACTAACCAGAAATGCACCTACCCTGTTCATCCACACTGAAGATTCAACAAATGATAAGTAGTTCCTTCGTCCACTTACACCTTCATTTATTACTGCGAGTAACGAGAGATAATTAATTATTTAAAAAGGACAAAATTAAAAGGACTTTAGTAAAAGCTATTATGAAAATTCGGCATTTAAGTCCTGTCGAGTACCAGGTGTCATGGCGGCAACTGCAGATCAGTGCTCGTATCACTCTGCCTTTGTTTTCTTCTCATCT
>NW_027113079.1:174791-176748 GCF_000696795.3 Halyomorpha halys | reverse complement strand
AAATTATTAAAAAAAAAAAAAAAAAAAAAGTCCTGTCAGATTATTTCACTAAGAATAAGAGCTAGCTGATATTAAAGATTTAAATGACAAGCCAATAAAAATCATTAGAACCATTTTAAGATTAAACCATAGACATAATTTTAAAATCGAATATATAAATGGCAATTCTGGTGGGTCATTTGTTCGATAAAGTTGCTTCACTCCTCAGGTGTGTACCGACCTTAAATACTTATTTTCGTTTCTGTGTTACTGACTTACAGAAAATTTATTGGAAGATCGTTAATTGACAGTGTAAAAGGTAGATGGTCCAGATGGGGTTAAAAAAAAAAAAAGTAATTGAACTATTTAATGTGAACAACGTTTTGCCCTACTTTGTAGGACTAGGGCTAAAAAAAGATACAAATAACTTCTCGAGTTAAATTAATATTTGAATTTTGTTTTCTTTAACTACACCCGGACCATTTTCCTCTAATGGAAAATTTATTATTTGGAATCAGTGGACTTTAAAACCTGTATTTCCATTGAAAACTCTATAATTCAATATTTTTCGCAATCGCAACATTTCATATTTAAGGATGTAAAGGCAAATAACGATTAATTTAATAATTAGAAATTTTTATTCATAAATATCCATAACAATTGTTATAGTTGTTTCATTTTAAATTTAAATAAAAAAAGTTTCTTGTTTCATTTTAAATGTAGTTCTTAATATTAAATTACAAATGCATTGAGAGATTTTCTTTCAAATCAATTTATGATTTTCTAACATGGATTGTAATGGATAATTTCTGAACAAGTTAGACTCAATCAACTTCGATTCATTACCAGTTTTACGGCGAGAGGGATGCGCTGGGATCTTTTGAGCTCTGCTCTACTCCTCACACGTGGGGGATAGAGTGGGCTCAGAGATCCTCAGGTCGATTGTATATATTATTTTATCATTATGTTATTTTATTTATTTATTTTTCATACAGATAGTTTGATTATGTTCATCTTGTTTATTGTTTTGTTTGTATATATTTTCAGAGATTTTTTTTTTAATTTAATTTTTTTATTTTAGTATGTATGAGATCATTCATCACTATTACCTATTGCCCACAAGTGTGTGGCAGATTGTAATATCTATCAATAAATAAATCTATCAATAAAAAAAAAATCTTCATTGTTCTAATGCAATTATATTAAACAAATACAAATTTAACAGTGAATAACTCATAATACAAAGAAACGAATAGCAAATAAATTTTTGTTCCTATGATGGTGGGTGCTAAAGCTCAAATTAAATGTAATGATTGTCTGTTGAGCGGGAAATGGAACATGTAAGCGGTAGTGCCATTGTCTTCTAGAGATGTAGCGGGATGAAGACATGAGCCTGGCCAACAATATTGACCCCGGGATATTGTTCGCATACCACTTCTTTCCTCCTGAAACATACTTCAATATACGTCCTTTCTCTTTTATTAACTAAATAATTTATTAATATTTGAAAAATTCATATTACAATAACTGAAAATTCTACAATTGCCAAATAACAATAAATAAATAAATAAAATTTAAAAGATAATACATTTAAATATTAATTAAATAGACTCTTTCATGTACATGGTGAGACTAAAAAATTGAATAAGCTATAGCATTTTCATATGGTTCATTGTATAATTTCGTATGCATGATATGAATATGACCAAGTGCATCTGATTATTGATAAGGGGAGTACACGAGGAGCCTTCATTGATTTTGATCAATATTCTTTTTTGGTGATTGTACATTGAAAAAAAATTAATCCTTATCTATTTCATCCCATAGGACCTGGGAATTGGGAAATTAAGCACTTAAAAACTGCTCTATTAAATAGCTAGAGTTTGAATAAATTAAAAAATAATTATTACACCAAAAATGGTGGCAGGTTTTTATTGAGTGCAAAGAAAAACCTTTATGTTGAAATATCATAAATATA
>NW_027113079.1:170280-174741 GCF_000696795.3 Halyomorpha halys | reverse complement strand
TATATATATTTGTTTCAGTTCTTTTTCATGTGCTATAGCTGTAATGAGAACAGTGTTAACCGGCAGAGTGAAGTATATTGAAAAAAAGTAAGTAAAATTGGCATCTGTTTTAATTAAAAACCAAAATGTCTGTTTTGATTCTTTATAAAAAAAATAAAATAAAATTTTCGGTGAATCTAAAATTAAAAAAAAAAATAAAAATGTAAAGATCCAAAATAAAAAAGTTCTGACCAACTAAAATATATATTTTTAAAAATAATTTTTTTATTGTTATTTACAACTGTATAAAAATATATACAGCAAATAAATTTTCTGTAGGTGACATAGTGACATAATACAAACATGTGAAGAATCTATCCATTGAAACAACTCCAATAACATCTCTAGAGGAGAAGATCTCGAGACCATCTTCTTTTAAGATGCCTAGGAGGATTGTTATGTATAGTTGAAAGAGAAGCCAGGCTAGAAACAAGTCGATTTGGGTGGTTAGGAAGTTTATCATGGAAGGAATGGTTCTGGCTAAATCGGCAACATATGGGTCATTGAGGTACTGATGGATGACTTGATTTGTGACAAAGTAAGAAGCATTAAGGGCTTTACAAAGGATTTTGGACTGTAAGGATTGGATTCGGGAGGAATTTGGTGGTTTAGTGGAGTCCCAAAGCTCAACTCCGTATGTCCAGAAAGCCCTTATAATAGTCATGTAGATCAGTCTTTTGTAATGGGTTGGCAATTTAGACCGTTTGTCTAGTAAATGTTGTAATAGTCGAAATCGAGCAGTTTCCTGTGTTGTCAGTCTTGTATGAGGATTCCATGTCAGTCGTTTGTCGAGATGTTGTCCTAAGTAACGGATCTGTTCGACTGGAATAATTGAAGTAATATTTAAGGATACTGTAGGGCAAGAGGTCATGGGTTTACGACGAAGGGCTAATGTGATTTGGTGGGATTTATTGGAATATTGAGTTGAATGTCGTATAGCTTATCCGGAGAGCAAGACTCTGATGGGCGGAGCACATAGTAAGAATGGAGGAGACCTCAACACCAAAGAAGAGTTGAGATCTGTTAACAGACAAGAGTGGAAGACGATTCTCGAGGTCGCTAAATGCCAGTAATTGGTTCTATTCTTCGGGATGATGAAGGTGATTTTTCTAGTTCTGTTCGTAGTTAAATTTTTTTAGATACATTTCTCCCTCCTTTCAAGATAATTTAAATAAAGACTGATAAATTATCAAGCTGTTTATCCTTATGCATGGAAAACGAACTGCGTTTTATTCGAGGCCATTAATTCGAAGGATAGTCCTCATGGGCACTTAAGGATTATACTTTAAGGGGCTACAAATAGTTTTCCACTTTATTCATTCGTATTGACCCGAACCTTACTTTAACAGGGAGTTATTGTTCTAAATCGTCTAACGTTTATGGTTACTACTCCAATTCTGTGTTCTATTGTGATGCTATAAGCTTTCATCTATAGGGATCATTCAAACGCAATTAGAGATTTTAAGAAAATAAAATTATCTTCAGTTTTAAATATTAGTATGGACAATATTTAAGAAACAATTTTTGTATTGTAAGGTTAAATTCCCTATTTCTATGGAACCACAATGACACTAATCAAACGTCCCAAACCTAATATAATGTACAAGTTCTTGGGTTTATTTTAAAAATATATAACATTTACTGCAGGTGAAGCAAGTACTTTTTCGGCGACGTCTAGATTTTTCCAATTAGCGCAGTGACGTCTTACCAACAAGATTAGTTCTAGGAGACGCGGAGACTATTACTCAGAGATGGAATTAGCCGGAGAGACTGAGTTAATGGAGAATAAGTGCTCGCCTGGATATAGGTTAGGCTAGGCCATCCGGCTGAAGAGAATGGTTAAGACTAATCGGTAACTAACTCCAAGAGAGTAGTTATTTTAAACACTATTATTTCATTATCATAATAATTATTTCTTAAACAAATTAGCAAGCCTAATTTTAAAGAGATATTTTAGCCCTGATTATTAAATTGAAATAATATATATTATCTATATTTCTCATAAAACTTTTCTATAAATTATTAATTTTGATTTCTAAACACATTGTCTTTAACATAGAATATCACCATTCTTTACTGACATGACCCGGTTTTTTTTTTTGTTAGGTCTTGAAAACGATCTATTGAATAGAAGCTACTAGCTTTCGATAACAGTAAAACCATTAAGAGAGAAGCGCTAGGATCTCCTGAAGTCCTACTTTGCCAACTACTTGTGAAAAGGGACGGTAAATCCTTGATTAATGTATTATAGACATCAAAGAGAAGACATACAATTGGCAACTATACCGTTTATAAACAACTTTACATCTACTTTGCGAATTGATATATGTGATATCAATAGACTTGCAGTTCTTTGAAATTCCAGTATCATATTCAGAACTCATCGAAAACGTTAGGCTAAACATAATACAAGAATAAACGTGCTTGTTATTACGTAACAGGTGTTCAAGAAATCGCACCAGATATGGAATCATTAGTTGTGGATCTAGAAACCACTAACTATGAAAAGCCGTAAAACAGTCTAATAAGAGGGGATTTATAACTGAAAGGACTATAAAAGGCATTAACTACCAAGTACCAACAGGTGCAGGCAATTCTAATAAACTTGGTGCTCCAAGTCCAATTCTGTCAAACTGACTAAAATAAAATAATTAAATTGAGTAATCTGCGATATTACTTACTTGAACAAGATATACGTATATAGAACACTTCAACATTCAAAAGTCTCAGAATACTTTTCAAGTAAAGACTTCGAGACGGTATTGACCTACTATTCTAAATAGTACAAGAGCCCAAGAGGAGAAAAAAGGCAGATATTTCAACCCATTTTTTAATTACTTGAATGAAGAATATGTAGCTATAAGTTGCAGATAAAATATAGTTATAAGTTAATAAAATATAGCTATAAGTTGCATACAAAAATATTTATGATTACTAGTTAAAATTAATGAGTCTGCCAAGTAAGGGGAATAAAAAATGACGGCTGTTTCAAAACGTTAAACAAAAAAAATTTTCATTCGGAGCTTTATACCAATAAAACTACCAACAACTCTAAAAACCCTAAGAGGACTTAATTTAAATTTTAATAAGTAATTAATAAATATTAATAATAATTAATAAATAAATTTAAAGTAGAGTAAATTTGCTAAAATGAGCTATAATAGAGCTATTTACATTCAATAGTTCCCGAGATATAACTTTTTAAAAAGCAACATTAAATAAAAAATGCACTGAAAAATCCGAAGTTAGTAAATTTATTTTGAGAAATTTATATCTCAAAAACCATTCAACGTACAGATGTCTATTAGTACTCAAATTAAAGCTAGTTTAATGTTCTATACAATAGTTTATCATCGTAGGACTGGTAGTTTTCGTGATATTTGCTAAAATAAGGTGATTTATAGTTGTTCGGACAAAATTGCATGTGCAAAATTTATATTCATATGGGAATATCATAAAAATAACTACCTCTACGAAGAAATGTGTCACAAAATACTTTATGATAAGATTAATTATCTTTATTTAGAATGCGTGAAGACATATGAACTTAATATGGTTCCAGAGATCCATCAAAAATGTTATCTGAACAACTAGAAATTAACATTTAGTGAATTTATGTAGTAAAATATCATAAAAACAACTGCTCCTACGAAGAACGTCATAAACTAATTTATATAATATTAAACTAGCTTTAATTTGAGTGCTAACAGACATTTGTACGTCGAATGGTTTTTGAAATGTAGAGTTTTCAAAATAAATTCATTAACTACTGAGTTTTCAGTACATTTTTATGAATTGTTGCTTTTTAAAAAGCTTTATCTCGGGAACTATTGAATGTAAATAGGTCTATTAGAGCAGTCAATTTAGACTAGTTTAAATGGTGTTCTTTTAGGGTTTCCAGTGTTGGTGGTTTTATATATAATATAGAGCTCCGAATGAAAAATTAATATTTTTTTAACATTTTGAAATTGCCGCCATTTGCCATTGGACTCATCAACTTTGATCAAAATTGGGGTGAAATAACTGTCCTTTTTTCTTCCCGGCTCTTGTACTAAAACTTTTGTGATGACTGGACGACAAAAATGGCAACTGAGGACAATTAATTTACTTATTGGACTGATTAAAGAAAACTAGTGAGCTCCGTCGGCAGATGCCTGATTAAGATGTTCCTAAATTCCCCAAACTTTCCAAGTCTCCAACACCTCTTCAAATGTATTTCCGATACATTAAATCGTAATTAATTACAATGTCCTGGAGATCAGGAGTGTGCAAGGTATGCACATGTGGTCTTTATTTACCTGGTACCTTATATTTTATTGCCTAGATTCCTTGTCTCGGGCGGCTTTCTTGGGCACAATCCTATTATCAGGTACAATATGCTACCAAAAGAATTAAATATTTATTTATATTTAATTTCCATTT
>NW_027113079.1:168059-169269 GCF_000696795.3 Halyomorpha halys | reverse complement strand
TTGGACATATGTATATCGTTTTTTTTTTATATATAAACGTTTTTATTTCATAAATATAATTGCATAATAATAGCTATATTGCTTCAGGATAAACCCTTTTAGAATGCATTTATTTTTTATTTTTTTATCAACTATCAAGTTTTACATTTTGGTGATAATTAACCAAAAAAAAAAAAGAACACTATTGAAATAAAATAAAATGCACATCATTTATCCATGTTCTTTAAAGTAATATATATCAAGTGAAGCTCCCTAGGCGTATGTTATGGTAGGTATAAATAGTACTTGTTAGAGTATAAATATATTTCTAGAAATCATTTTGATGTTGTTTACTAAAATATAGAAAGATTTTTTACATTAATTTTTTAATTTAGAATAAATTCCATAGATATTATTTATATATATAATCAGAGGAGATGCAGAATAGAAATTGAGAAAGTACAAGATAATTTGTCGCATATTAAAGCGATTATACGTTTGCTTTCAAGTTTTGTTAACCCTAGGTGAATAATGTTCTGATATAGAGTTTCTGGTAGAACAACCTATATTGTTATGTATAGTAAAACATTTTGTCACTCTTGTCAACCGTGATATCAGGAAATTGCTCACCGAGATCGCCTGATCCGGTAACTAGAATAAACGGAGGGGGACGGGTGCAGAATATAGATTTGATGATGAAGGGGAGGATTTAGAGCTGCGTCGGCGGTGGAATCTTTTCATCATATTGCTATCTACCCTTCCCAAGCTGCACTAAGTTTTAATCAGGTTAGGAGCGGCGTCTAATCAATAGATAATTTGATCATGAGGGAAACATTATACTCTGCATCGTTGGGTCGGTAGAACCGGAAATCATGTCTCATCCAGAGGGACAGGACAGTTTAATGAGCAGGGGGGACAGAAGAATTTGCGATGCTGTAATCTAATCTCTATTTTTACTTTAAGAGAAAATTAGATTCGAATATGGAACTTGAATATTTTCTCCTGAAAACTTTTTAAATATCCCTTTTGTACTGTAGCTGATGAAAATGATATTCAACAAATTCATATAATTGGTTTTGTAAACAATGAAAAAGTTATTGGAATGATTTCTTGAGGAATCAAGGTTTTTTTACCATTTAATACAAGATGATAATATTTGGTATTAGAAAAAGTCTTTTTTTTTTTTCTCTTAGAGAGAGAGAGAGAGAGAGAGAGAGAGAGAGAGAGAGAG
>NW_027113079.1:165736-168009 GCF_000696795.3 Halyomorpha halys | reverse complement strand
AGAGAGAGAGAGAGAGAGAGAGAGAGAGAGAGAGAGAGAGAGAGAGAGAGAGAGAGAGAGAGAGAGAGAGGGGCGTAGAGATTAATATCCTATTCTATGCCGAGATGGAACGCTGAGATTAATTTCGGAAATAAGTAATCTCAGATCTCTTGACCGGAAATCGAACCATTACGGTTCTTTTCGGATTCACTCACCTCTTCTAATCATTTTTAAATTAAATCTTTGCTCTCCTTGTGAGGTCAGTTTTAATAGTCACTTTAAAAACAATTATTACAAAGGGATCTTTATTATACAAGTGGAGGCTACACACGTGGAATTTCAATGAAACTTCTTTCTATAGTACTCTTCAAAAAATACATTTCCGATGGTTCTCGCCAACACGCTCCAGGAGACGATATAAAATATTATAAATAATTTTAGAAATTTGTTATAATATCAAATGCCGCCTTTACACTTCTGCTATTTATTGATTATTCTATACCAATCGATTTGTTTGTGTATAACAAAGTAAGATTGTTTATTCTACTGAATGAGATCTAGGAGAAAAGCAGTTTCAAATCAAGGAAATTTTCTCAAAGTTGTCATTTTATGTCTCCGGTGCTTATTTGTTTACGAAGGTACAGATTATACCATTTCGTGACGGTCATAAATTCTTTATTGGTTTCGTGCAAGTTAGAGGCACAGTCCTGAAGTCATTGCAATTTTTAAATTAATAAACAATGTATACATGCATAATATTACAGAATTTGATGAATAAATAAAGAATAAAAAAAGTAAAAATAGGCACATCTGAATCGAATTGGAAAATTTGAGACCACATAATCTTTCCTGATTGCATAACGGATTCGTTATCTTTTGTTAAACTGTTTTATAATTTAAAATGTAAAATTTATATTTGTTACAACCACTCCAAAAAAGGAATTTTTGTAGCAACACAAAAAAAAATCTTTATCTTCATTCTTTTGACCCTTCCTGGTTTTTAGATTTTTATTTCGAAAACCATAAAAATTGCGTTAACCTCAACACCAGGCAACTAATAACTACATAAAACTTAGAGTCGTAAGTTGGTTAGTAAGTGAAAGTTGTGTGATGTGCACACAGTACCAGTTTTTGTTTTAGTCTGCTAGGTGTTAGGTGCTAGGTATAATAGGTATTTTCGAGGTTCTTGGAAATTAGTGAATAATAAAACTATTATTATAGTTTATTATAGACTATATAGTGATAACGCTGAAATGAGCGGTTTATTAGAGGTTTTTGTGATAGAGGTACAATTATATTTCCGTTGATACACCTTTCGTCTTAAATACTTTTCAGAGGTTCCTAATATATACGAATAGTATTATGAATAATATGCTATGTACCATACCACAGCATTAACATTGCATTTAAAAGCAGAAAAGAAGTGAGAATATTGCTGTTCAGTTTGTGGGGTGCCAAAATTATGCTCTTGATTTACTTTATTTTGGTATATTAAAACTTTGCAATTGGCAAAATGGAATCCATTGTTAACTGAAGTATATTTGGGCAAAATATTATTATATCATATTTGGAAACGTAGTTTTGTGTCAATTAGTGGCCTATTCTAAGTAAATACAAACCAATCCCAGGAGCCTGATTGGCGAAACAAATGTATTGGAATTGCTTTATAATTAGATTTACATCAGCATTCATAATCAGGTTCGTGAAGTTAGCAAGTATCGATTCATCCATGCAACCTATTACGTTTGACAGCGTTTCATCCACATTACAATTTTGTCTGGTATTGAAGTTTATTGATTGATGGAACAAATATATTTATGATTATGTGCTTGTTACAAAAATGTTATGTTTGGTTGTGATTTATCATTTTGTGCTCTGTATTTAATCAATAAAAATATCTTGATAATTATGTATCATCATCGCTTTCTTACTTCCGAATTAAAGCAACGTTACTAGACTTCATACCACATTAAAATGTAATATGTTCATTATATTTATTTGAAATGGTTTAATCATTTACATTTCAAAACTTATATACGAAATTTTCAGAAGCAGTTCTGAAATCATCGAAGAAAAATAATTAGTAATAGGTAGATTTAGGCTGTGATAAACTAAAATATTTCTTTATTTTGTTGTAATATGCATCAAAACCATAAAAAGTTCAACTAACTAAGGTAAACTGTAATAAATTATACATATTTGAAATTGTTTTTTTTTCAATCAAAATTTGGATTCGGAACTTATATATATATAGAAAGATAATGTATATATATATATATATATATACATTATCT
>NW_027113079.1:163391-165360 GCF_000696795.3 Halyomorpha halys | reverse complement strand
TATAATATTACTCTACGTATGCTATATACTATATAAAATAATAGAATAAACATAAAATAATAATACAAACTGCATTAATATAAAATAATAATAACTGCATTTTTTAATTAATATCTTTATTGAAATTTACAACTGTATATTATATTATATATTTTGTAAATTTAATCTCAGTTATAATGGAGTGATGCAGGCGTATAGAGAAATTACCCATTGGTAGCAATCTAAACTAACTGCTAAAATAAAAAATGATAATACAGTAAGTAATGATAAATGAATAGTTAAGCATTATGGAATGAACCAGGATAGAAAATAAGAGTATTTAATATAATAAAAGATTATATCGATGACCTGGATTGAAAACCTGGTTTAAAATTTAAAAAAAACAAACTTGTAAACATTATTAGGTGGATAAGCTCGTATTTCACAAAACTTGAGTATCGAAAAAAGTATACTCAGTAGCCATATTTAAAATCTTTTATGAGATACGAGGTTTTCAATCTAGTCCAATGATATATTAAAGTATTATGATTTTTTGAAAAATATGAAAGAAACTAATCGAAGATTATTTTTTACTTTTCATTATGATTGGTATATTAATTATTATTTATGATATGTGGTTATACAAAAGAAGTACCATTAAGACATCAAATTTATACTTTTTCGAGCTCTTAAATTTTTTGTGTTGAGTTTTAGGGGTTAAAAACTAACCAAATGCTCAAAGCTCTCTAAATTATTTTGTCTAGGTCCGCAAAAATTAAATAAATATAACAATTGATTATAATTCATCTCAATAAATCTTGAGTGATTTTAATTTTAGAATATGATAAAATTATATCGTGTCTTTATATTTGGTATATTTCATAAATGTTTTTTTTCTATTCAGTTACGCTCTCTCATTTTGGCGTAGAATAAAAAATATTGGTTTGAAGTATCATCTTCATTCACCTGCATTGTTTGATAATATTCACAGCCATATAAATAAATTGGTCTATGTCAAAGTCTTCAGAGCTATTATAAATTTAAATTAACTGTTTTATGTATTAACATTACGGAAAAAGCGTTTGCAGTGAAGTTAATAAGCGGAGAACAAATTATAATGAATTTACTCATTATAGCATCAAGCAAAATTTGCCATGAACTTCTTAGTAACCCACGACAAAGTTCTGAGACTTGAGGTCTTCGAGAAAAAATAAAATTCGATTCTTCTCAAAGTATCTATGATATAAATTAAAACGATGTGATGAAATATTTAATGAATTCAACTAATATATTGAAATGAATTATATTTATAGAAACTTACAAAGCGTTCAACTGTTCTCGAAGAATTAAACTTTTACATGGAAATAAATATGACAACTATCAAACAGGCGGTATGAATTTTTATTGGCCTGTTAATTAGATATTTTTTGTAAAAACATTTTAGCTGTGATATTATCTAGTTTGTTACTTTAGCTTAATAATTTTTACCTCATCATATGTAAGAAAATTTTTTAAATATTTATATTTTTTTATCGGCAAAATATATGCCCATGAAAAATATATAATACAAATAATATGAAAATTAATTTTAGTGTTTTGTATAATGTTTTTTCTCATAGACACCATTTACTGTTGTTGGTAAAGTTTCTTATTGTGTCCTTGTCAGGAAAGCAATGAGAATTACTAGACTTTTTTTGTTTCTCATAGGTATCATTAAAATTAAAATTAAAAAAATATATTTTTGAATTGTTTAGTGAAATCTGTTATTATTATTTTAATTTTTTTTGTGCGATTGAAAATGGTAAACTGAAGTATTTTTACCGTGTTGTATGAAGAAGTACAGCAGAGATTATTATGATGTGTCTTTCAATAATATCGAAGTGCCCTACAAGATAGTGGCATACAGTTAATTTTATGTATTTAGTTTTATTCCCTATATTTAACAACTACATTTGTTTTATTCCCATAAGTGTTTTTTTTTTTTTTTTTT
>NW_027113079.1:133203-160986 GCF_000696795.3 Halyomorpha halys | reverse complement strand
TAGGTCAAGTGTGGATGTGTATGAGGGGTTTGATGTTTGTCTGTAGGTGTGTGCATCAGGGTGTATTATTGTGTATTTTGTTTTAGTCAGGTAGTTTCCTAGTGCATTGCCTTTTTCGCAGTTTCATGAGTGGTGTTTGGCGTTTAGGTCACCTAGTATGATGTGTTGTCTGTAATGTAATGAATCTATCCCCTTAATATATTTTCCACAGATTTTGTAAAATCCTTCATTCATCCAATATCATATCCAAAACATCACTATATTCAATAATTTTATAATATGGATTTTTTTCTCTCACCAAACTAGGCATGCTTTGTCCCTCTCGTTCCGTATTGAAATGAGAACCTCAAAATTACTGATTTTCTTTATATATAATCTATTAACGTTCTTTCGATGGTGAATGAGTAAACAATGGGGGTACATATTACTTTATTTAAGCACTAATTTGTGTTGTCATTACCGCTAGCACATGAACTCGAGCCTCAAGACCATTCAAAATTTCCAAATTTCGCACAACCCCATCGTTTTTCCATCATAACTTTAATTAATAAAACGCATAAAAAAGTAAATTTCCTGTGGGTCCCCTGTCATGCAGGGATAAAGGGAAACGAACTGGCTGACACAGCTGCTAAAGAAGCATGCACCCTATTTCCAGTGCCTAATTGTAACTTGGCGCAATATGATTACCATAAATCGGTTCTGACCCAACAAGGAAGCATAACGATGTTTTTGGTCCAAGGTACCTGAAACAAATAAAATAAAGACAATACTTGGTGACACTCTACCGCCAATTCTCGAAAGTCGTTATGAACAATCCATCATACTCATGATCGGACATACAAGATTTACACACAAGCACTTTCTTGAAAGAAATCCTTCACCAACATGTTATAGTTGTAAATGTACCCTGACTATAGAGCATATTCTGGAACACTGTTCGCGTCTGGAATCATCAAGAACGTATTTTGGCCTCCGGGGACAACGTCAAGCCTTACCGCCAGAAAATTGGAAGAACCTGTTTAAGTTCCTAAAGGAGAACAATCTGTATCGAGAAATGTAACCACGAAATCCAGAATATGGTGCCTCTAGCCTAATCTCAATATTCACTGATTTTTTTCTTGTTCAATTGCAGTATGTACCCTTCTGGCTTCACCATCAGTCATTAATGATGAGCTGTAGTATGGTTAATAACTATTGTAAAATGATAACTATTGTACATTACCGAAAGTTTAATGGAATTTCTCAAGCTTCAGGCCCTTTTCTATGCAACAGTAAATACTAGCTGTTCAGCCTCAAGATTTAGCCAATAGTAGCTGAAACGATGATTTAATTGTTCTGCAATGTATACCTTATGGGTAAATTCCATGGAGGGACATTATTTATAACAGGTCTTATTTTTTTTTTTTTTTTTTTTCCGAACCCTCTAAAACAGAAATAAAATGTGAGTTAGTAGTGCATTAGGTCTTATTTTCAAATATATTTTTCATATTTATTGTTGTTGATTTTTTTGATACGAGGGATATAAAAACTCATCATTGATTCATATCAATTAGTCTACCACATTCCATAAGGTGCTCCAATACAATGCTTTTCAGGATTTAGCATCGAATTTGTAATGCATCATAGTTATTCCTAGATGATGTTAACGTAAATAAATATTGGTTTTGGTATCTTGTAGGAAAACCTAGTTTGACAAAAAGACCTAGTGATGGTTTTTAACAACCCCTGGTTACCTATGAGCTGCTACGAAGTACTAACCGAGGTAGGATCGTCACGATTCATTTTTCAGGACCGCCGGGAAATAAATATTAACTGTCCCAGGTGGAAATCGAACCCAAAACTTTCCGAACCGGGCGTTCTGGGACCTGCGATCCAACTCGCACGACCGTCACGTCCCTACGAAAGCAGATAACTTATCATTCTTTTTATCAATCACAATTATTTTGATTATTGCATAATGTAAGAATAGAAAATGGTGTACTAAAGTGAACAGCAATTAAGAAGAGATTTACGTCCTCAGTGAGCAGAAATGAGAATTATTCTCGGTTCTTCCCAATTATTCGCACTGACAAGTTTTCCTAAATAAATGTTTAGTCGAGCAAGTTTTTACATAATAAATTAGAATATCATATATTATTTTTTGTATTCATTTCCTGAAAATAGTACAGAATATTAGTATGCAAGCTGTTAATTTTATTTTACTATCAGCAAATGTTCGTGTTCAGACACAAAATTCGGCGTCTAAATAAAACTGTGTTCTTATTTGAAAATTATAAGTTAGAAATTTTTGGCAGAAGTCAGATTAAGAAAATGGAGGAATGACGTAGTTTTAGGGTGCCTATTAAATTAACATCCATTCATGGGCAATAACGATTTCATATTTACAAATCAAATTATTAAATTATAAATAAAATAAAAAATATAAAATCAATTTTAAAATGCTCGCTCGTTCCCCCCCCCCTAATTTATTTAAAAGGTAATTAGTTAAATACTATGAAGACAGGTTAAAAAGTATTATCAGTATAACCTGTCTATTTTCTGATAAAATTTACTGGTTATAAATTATAACACATCTGCAAAGAGGTAGGTAATTATGATACAAGATAAAGTTAAAATTTAATTTAAAACATTCTACACTGAATGTACATTCTTTTCCACCCAATGTAATTTTTAAATATTGCAGAGGAAGGTACTTTTCAAGCTAATTCTTGCAATACTTACGAAGTGGGGATTTGGAAGTTTTCCAGGTGGTGGGTAGCTGCCAAAGGTTCTTCATTCACCACGAACCAGGGTTCCACTGCCAAAACCGGCTCATTTATCTCTCCATTTCTGAAATCTTTTTTTATTCAACAAGTATCTCTTGAATTTTCAGTTCAGTCGATGAAACGTGAACATTTTCTTTACAGGGCCATTTAGATAACGCTTCAGTTGATTACTTTATATTTGAGTATTCAATCTATCCCTCAATAGAAAACGTAAGAGTCTCAAACCCTAACCATGCAGATTTTATATAACATTATTGAAATAAAATAATAATAATAATAATAAATGTGTCACTACAACTGATGAAAAGGATCATGGATTCAGAACTTTGTGAGGAAGTACTAATTATTATGCAACGGTTGATGAAGAAATGATTTGCTCAATCTGAATTTCCCCCAACTTAAGGAACCCACTTAATACAGGCTGGGTGTCTATCAGAATGGCTCCCAAACCTACAGACTTGACTCACGTAACTTTAATTAAGGGAACAGAATAAATGCCATTCAAATATCTTTTGTAAAATGTATGGAATAAAAAAATGTATAATTTTTTAAAATACAAAATCAATAATATATTCCGTATCGATTTGTATTTTTTACATCCATTGTGATGACACTCCCAGGTATAACCAATCTTAGATGTGTAATTTCAGTTTTGTATAACTTATATATGTATATTTTAGTAGAATGCCCACACACGAATACCTTTTTGCGAGAGATTTATGGAAAACACCCCGACATTTTTCAAAATAAGTCAGTAATCAGTTGATTACTTTGTATTTAAGCATTGAATCTTTCTCTAGCCTCGAGTGGAGAAACTAAAATAAAGAATTAATATGAGGGCTCTTACCAATGTTGAAGAAGAAAAACATTTTGGCTGAATTACTAAATTCGTCAACAGTTCACATGAATTAAAATACAAAATTTAACCCACCAGTCACTAAAGGTGAGGTTCCATGGTGACGCAGAAAGAGACATTACAGTGATGGTGACAGGTGTCGCAGCCACTAACTAACACCTTGTAAGCTAACATTGCCTGTCGTCTAGTTATAAGCTTAATGGTTCATCAATGCATCTAATACATAGGACTATGTGTGCTATTTAGGAATAATGATATAGTTTATAATAATTGCTTTGTGTTAACTCATGTTTATCGTGTCGATGAGTTATAATTGGGAAAACAAAGGCACAAAATAATTATTCGCAAAATTCTCTCTTTAAATTATTTTAAGATGTCTTAATTATAAATTGTGGCTAGGGTGGTAATATAGACTGGCCTATAGAAAGCTCGGGACCCAGGCATTGGCGATAGCGCCTAATTACGACTGCCTGCGCTTGATTGCCTAGAAGCTTTTGAATCTCTACATTGAGCTCCTTATTGCCTTTGGGAGGGCTTTTGTCAATTACATCATCAATGACAGTCGGTTCTGGAATTACTCGGAATTCATGTTCTACGAATATTTATTTAAAACATTAAAAAAAAAATCTAAAATAAATTTTTATATAAATTAACTTTAAAAATGTGGCAATGTAATGTTTCATTATTTTATATCACGAACCCAATGACACCAGATTTCTTTTCTTGTTTTTGGGTTTGTTAAATAATAATATATTTTTATTATTAAAATACATTAAATACTAGTTTACCCCGGCGAGAACTCTCGCATTAGTTATGTTTCTTCTATTAAATTCATTGGAAGTATAAGCGATATCATGCTCATTCCTATAAACAATGTAATATTTATTATCAAGAAAAACTATTCAACACACACAATTGGTAAAGCAGCTATCTTTAAACGACAGTTATAATTATGTTCCCACACATGGAAGTATATCACTTCAGTTTTATGTTTATGATTCATTTATCAATTTAAAAAAAAATTAAATTTAAATCTTTACCGCTACAACCCATAAAGGATCAGGGATTCAGTACTTTGTAAAGAAGTACTGTTACTAGACCAACGGTTGTGCAAGGAGGTGATTTGGTCAGTATCACGCTCGACAGCCAGATTTTTACCCAATTAAGGGTACCCGATTTAAGAGGCTGGTTGGACCCCAGGAGGGCCCCAGGACCCACAGGAGTTGACTCACGGCTACAGTGTAACAGGAAACAATTTTCTGCCCAACTGGATTCGAACTCGGGTCCTTAGAGATAGTAACCACGCACTTTTCCATTCATAGGAAGTTTTTTCTAAGTAAAACGGATATTTTAGGCGGGTTATGAATTTTTAGTGAAAACAAATAATTTGAGACATGAAAATTGGAATCAGTTGAGCCGAATTCTACACCACATTAAGTCTTTGTAATTATCAAGTATTCGTAAATAATTGTAAAGTACTTTAAAACACAGAAAATAATGCTATTATTTTGTTGAAAAGTTGACTTTCATTTCTTAAATAAATGGCTGTCAGAAGCAAAATTAACAGATATATATGGGAATGCTTATTTCTCAAATGACCGATATTCGTAAGATAATAAAACTTTGAATCTACTTCAAGAGATATTGTAATTTTCAACTTCACTATTCACCCGCCGAATTTACAGATTATTGCGAACTAATATGAGAAATAAAATTTCTACATTGATCATACATCATCTTATTATCTATTGATGATAGATTAAAAAAAACAACTGATTCAGTTTTATGAGTATTTCAGAGGTTTGTTTTTATTTTTATTTTAACGTTGAGTAGGAACAAACAGCTTATGACCCAAATGCTCAAGCTGTAAGGTCCGTTAAATATTAAAGCATGAAAAAGGGGGCAGGAATAGATGATGAGCCACTTTCGTTCGATCTTTTAAACTTTAATTTTCCTTCACTGCACGAAATAGGCCTTGTGGAAAGCGGGTGTGCTCGTAAAATATTACTAAAATGTGATTCTATGTAGTCATATTAGTCTCAAAATATCTTATATAGTTTAGATTTATAAATTATTACTTAAAAATATCAATTATTCATAACAAAAGAAACATTAATGATTTGATGGTTATAATATTATTACCTATTAACTGAATGTTTTATTTATTTTAATATATCAGTAATTCATACATATTTTTATCGAGAAATATGTTCTCATTTTATTCAAAAAATCACATAAAATATACAAGGACTCATCTACATTACTCATTATTTAAATATGTTTCTTTATCTATACTCATCTTAATTTTTAACCGCTTTAATTTAAGCTTTTACAGTACAATCATTCATGTTGTTGTAAAATTATTTTATCTGTCTTCCTACTTAATATTATATCTTAACTAACAAACAGATACTGATCATTAATTACAATTTACTTAGTGAATATAACATTGATGGAAGTATCAATTACCTCAATGATCTTCGAATCTATTTGTAAGAGTCACTTAAATTCGTCTAAGAGTTAACTCGGAGACCTTTATTTGACTGAATTTTCAAACTGCTTAAAAGATGTGGAAAGTTAGGACTGTGAAGCGTCCCCATGAACTGTTTTGAAATGCTGATTTCATGAATTTCCCTTAAGTGGATAGCAGAGTTTCAAACAGTTCCATCATTCTTTTAAACTTACCTTCACCGGTTACGGTTAAGCAAAGCTTAGAGTTTGTTTATGTAAAATTTAAGGTGAAATAAAATTATCCTCTCACAGCTAGAAGAAAGTAGAAAAAAAAATCGATATAAACTCAATAGCCAGAGCGATTTCTTGACTCCTGTTTAACTGTTTCGATGAAGATAAGACCAGCTTGATATTAAAGACCACGTGATTGTGCATTGATATGGCGAGTTTGATCAAAATCGTTCGGGTTGTTATTGAGAAAATTAATAAAATATGAAAATAGATTCAATAAAGTGGCACTAACGGTTTGTCGATTTTAACGAGAAAGTTATAGAAATTAACAAGAAGTTGCCGTCATACCCCAAGCATATCCTTGCCTTAAATATGTAATTTCAGTTTCGTACGACTTTCCGTTTTTAGTTAGGATGTTCACACACAAAGAACATTTTGAGAGACTAGGTTTTTTCGTTTCAGAGGACCATAAAAGAGGACTTCTATATATTTTCCACAATTTCAATACTTTTCTTTACTATATATTCCGTATATAGGAACCTAAGTGAAAGTGAAAATGGGTAAAAGTTATGGAATTATTCGGACGTTAACCCATTGCATATTAAAAAATAAATAAACTACGAATTTTCATGTTCACAAGAACAAAGTAATAATTTTATTCTTCTATTTTTTTCTTTCGTTATTTTGTTTCATGATAAAAAAAAGTACAAAAGTACCTAAAAATTAGAGTTATAATCTCCTATATAATAAAAAGAATTTATTTTTTACATTTTTAATAACATAAAAGACCCTAAAATCATAGAAACATTTTTTTTTAAATAAAATATGATAAATTTTTTTAATATAATATATCCAGTGAGAAGTTGATGTTTGCCTATGCCTACTGACTGATCTCTAGGAACATTCCTAATATAATCACATCTACAGTAGAATATATAAACTAATTTAATAGTAATAGTTTATATATATAATAAATTAAAATTGAGAGATAAAAGGAACCGAAAAGAAAATTTTGTTTAAGTAAAAAAAGTGAAAAATAATTATTTTCATTATAAAAGTATTTATTATTTAATTATTCTATATTATAGTTTATATTATTTTTATAAATTTAAATTCTTTATAATATTTGTTCGTACATATTTGTTTTCTTAAGGTAATGAAATATTTCCGGAATGTAAGAGCTATCATCGTTTACTAAAGTTACTAAATGATAGGTTATCTGGTGTCTATTAAATGACAGAAAGTATTCATGGGTTAGTCGAATGTGTCCAATTCGTAGTCTGGTCAGTATTACTTCATGTCACCAGGAACATTTTTAAAATGAAAAGTGCATTGCTAGGGTTCAGTTCACAAACAATCAGGTTGATAAGTGTTCAAAAGGATGAGAGAAATCTGATTCGGGAAACCCGGCTTTTTAAATTCACTGTAATAAAACACCTAGTTTCCCTGTTTCATAGTAGACCCAATTTTAATAGATTTAGTTCATAAACACAAGCTGATACAAGTACACTTTTTGGTTTATAATTGTAATAATATTATATGAGTGAAAAAAAACATAATTCAGGAATTTTTTTTGTTTTATAGAAATGTAATTTCAGTCGATTGGTGTCACAATACCGACAAAATCCACCCATTTAATACAAATATTTTTCTCACCACTGTTCCACCTAGCGAAGTTGTGTTAACCTATAGATTTTCAATGCATCAAAAAAGGGTTCAAAGTTTGAATATGGGGGGATAGTCTGGTCTAACATTTTTGAAAAAGAATTTAACTGGTTTTAAACAAATTTATTGAATTATGAGGTTCATACTAATAACGGATAAGGATCTGAAATGCTTTTGATATTTAAAGTATGAATCAGTTTTAATTGTTCGATTACTCTTAATCATATATTGAAATTAACATTGTATTAAGTTATTTATACTTGAGTGTAGCTTAATAAAAAGAGCTTTTTTGTTTGATGTTTTTTTTTTATTTATGAAGATTGACAGAATGTTTAACTAATTTTACTTTGGAATAAAACTTTGATGGAAAATCTTAAGTTGCCTTTTTAAATGGAACTCAAGCAAATGTGAAATTTGGAATGAACAAGCGACATTGTTTGGGATTCAAAGAACCTTTGAGAACCCCTTTTTTATTAGTCTATTCATAAGGCAAATTAAACTTGAATGGTTTCATCCCACATTTACATCTAAAAGGAGAATAAAAGCGATCCCTTTTTTGTATTTTGTCCTTTAAGAAACACTATGAGCGTGCTCACTGAACGGTTTACTATGATATGCTTTTACTTTTGTAGGATAATGTCTGTTTTAAAATATCTTTTTAGAAAATTTTATCTGAGGAAAAATTAGTGAAGATATTAATGTTTGCTATATTTTCAGTTTTGTATAATTTGTTTAATTCACAAATCATTAAACATATGCACTTAGAAGATGACTGAAGAAAAAAAAATCATGTATTCTTAAAATATGGTTAATCTTACATATTTATTAGTTTTAATTATTATTAGTGGGTTTGGGTGGTTAGGATATTTGTCATGGAAGGATTGGTATTTGGTAACTGATTCTGGTCAAATCGGCTGAGGGCCTGATGGATGACTTGATTTGTGACAAACTATGGAGCATTGTGGATTTTACGCAGGATTTTGGATTGTATGGATTGGATACGAGAGGAATTTGATGGTTTGGTGGAACCTCAAAGCTCAACTCCGTAAGTCCAGATAGGCCTTAATATAGTCACATAAATGAGTCTTGTTGAAGTTTGGACCGTTTGTCAAGGAAGTTTTGTAATATTTGGAATCGACGAACAGTTTTCTGCCTTTTTAGTCTTGTATGAAGATACCAAGTTAGACCAATCTCTTTGACAGGAATAATTGCGATATTATTAAAGGTTTACGATGTAGCGTAAATGTGATTTGGTGGTATTGAAATTTATTTTAGTCTTCCAATTTTGACACCATTCTTCTCTTCCCCCACTATTCTCTGTCTTACATAATATTACAATCGTATTAAAAAAAAAAAAAATGAAACTAACAAAAAATAAATTAACAATCTTGTTTGAAAACAAGAAAATACTCCGGGAAATAGTATAACAATAGTAGTAGAGCAGAAGTAGGGAGCTTTAAATAGATTTAAGCAAAAGGTCGGAGTCCAGTCAGTGTGATGGAGAAAATGAAATACCTAAGTATTGCACATTATGAAATATTTTAATTAAGCACGAAGTATTCAACTATGAATAAAATTTAGAAGGATGATGTAACTTTAGAAATGGCAAATTATATATACATATATTACATATTAGGAAGCAATATACACGCTCAACAAAATAATGATGAATATGATGAAAAAAATGATTATAAGATGATGAATTATTTCAAATGTTTCATGCTGATGTGAAGATGGGTGTAAGCCCAGAAACGTTTATAGAAAAATATGAAGCTGATAAAGATATTAAAAGAAAGGACTTCTCAAGAAACTACCTAATATAAGAGTAAAACTCTTTGCACTCCCATTCTCTAAAAATACTTAATTTTTGGCTTTTGTTAGCGATTAAGGATCTATTATTGTTTTCGGTCTGAGGAGAAATCATAGCTAAAGCGACAACTTATTACATAATTATGATTTAATCAGATTCAAAATTCATTAAAATTTTGATGCCTTCTGTATGGTCCCTAGTACTGTTTGGTAGAGGTTACCCTTTCCAAGTTTCATACAGTGAAATATTCAAACGCAATTTGACGTCAAGAAAAGAATGAAAGAGGTGAACTCCCAAGGGAAATTATTTAATGCTGTTGTAATGTAAAGTGCATTAACTAAAGAAAAACAAATAAATTCAACATAACAGGGATGGTGTACTTAAATAAATTTGTGTTTCATACAATGCATTTATTATTAGAAAATATTTGATCTTCTTATTATGTCTTTTCTTCTCTTTTTATGCATTAGATTATTAGTTCCTGTTTCTGATCCACTTCACTGTCATCATTCAGTGTTTATACTTTGAGTAGTGAGAACGCATTTATCAGATCGAGGATTAAACACTTGTATCTACAAGCGATAAGTTATAGTATATCTCTTTATTTAGCTTGTTTTTTAAGTATATATATATATATATTTTTTTTTTTTGGATGTTAATTATTAAACATAATATCAGACGGTATGTCTGAGTCTCCCCCCTTAAAACGAAGAAAAGCCATATTTAAAACAATAATACAAAAATAAACGACATAAAAGAAAAATTCATAATAAAAAGAGATGAAACGGATGAAGAGGGAAATTTGTTGGATTTCAAAAGAATCTCGCCGTTTTTTATCTATAAAAGTATAAATAATTTTATAAAATTAAACTGCGCAGTACCGGATCCTCGCCAGACTAGGTGTGGTCATAGGTGGTAGGTTCATCATACAGGGATACGCATCGCAATCGGCGCATTTCGAACTAGCTCCATTCTTAGTCTGTGTTCTGAAGCAGGACTACCTCCTCTGCTACTCAGAAGCCAAATAAACTATACTGGCAATAAACTATATTTCAAAATTATACCCTCAGAAGGACCACCCTACGAATAAATACATTTTCAAACCTAAATATTCTAATTTTTTCAGAAATAAAATAAATCCAACACTCCCGTTGGCAGAAAGAACACATACTGCTATTCAATTCTTTAAAGAAATACCTCTGTACATTCCGGAAGTCCTTAATCATCCATGGATACACAGGCTACAGAATACAATGCTCCAATTATCCCGATTGCGAAAAAAATATTACGTCAACTTTTTTTCAAAATATTTCTTATCCTTTTTTGATCTATACAGATGGATCAAAATCTGATGAAATACAGCATTCTCTTCTATCACAAATAACTCGACCTATAAAATAAAACTGCATAAATTATGCAGTGTATTTTTAGCTGAATTACATGCAATAGCCTCAGTACTTCACTTCTACATACAACTTTTCATCGATGTAGTGGTTACATTATCGGTATAATAATTGAATTAATGAATGCAATAAGCAGAATTTGATAAATGTTAATTAATTGTTATTATGTAAGCAGTATGCTCTTGGACTGGAATAAAGTTTATTGTTAAAATTTCCAAATTGTTCAGGACAGGCTAAAAAATGTATGGTGTTTTTTATGTTTTATTAATGATGGCATTTGTGTTACATACCTCTATTATAGCAGTATTATCATTAAATTTAAACATTAATGAAGGTAAATAAATAAAAAAATTAACAGTACAATAAAAAATTGTAACATTCAATGTTATCAGAGCCCATAACTCATTTCTATTGATTCATTAGAATACCTTGAAACGGGAAGAAATGACGTAAGGGTTCATGGAACTTTGTATTAGATATATTCATTTCAAAATGAAAGATCTGTGTTTAGTACGAAATTCAGGCCATTCATGGTAGCAGAGGACCAATACCGTTTACAGTAATGTATTTTCTTCTTTATTTTTCAAGATTTTATTGTAACAGAAATTGTGAAGGTGTGGAAGAAACTTTAGATTGGTTAGGAAAGCTGATAAGCATAATAAAGCAAAGGGTCTGGGAGTATTGGCCCTAACACGATTGAATAAACACTAAGCGAGGTGGAGTGTAGCCGGGCTGTAATAGTGGTCTCTTTGATTGCCTGCAATAATCCTCCATTTACTAACCCCCTAAAGGTGTTTTTTTTCCTCCCTAACATCATTAACCTTTCTAGCTACTCTGATTCAAACCTATTGGCTAACTGGTTTTCCTCCTCCTAGCAATCGCTGCACGTTTTTTTCTTCCTGCTATTAAGTATCTATTATTATTTAAAAGAACTAAACCCGAAAAATATTTAAAAGTACATTATTTAGTTTATATATATCCGTAAGTTATGGCCTGAGCTCGATATCAGCTGACAATTTTTTTTTACGAGGGTCGGTGGAAATCTTCAAAAGACAAGACAGGCCCGTACCTATCCATGTGCGGGATTTTTACCCACTAAAACCACCGCCCTACACCTGTTCATTCCTCTCCACGAGACCGCCGTTAGGCATAACTTCATGGAGGGAAATGGCTGAGTGCCCCCTCGCTTTCTTCGCATGGTTTTCACGTTTCCATGCTAGTTACGTCTCCTAGCCCTCTCTTCCTCTCTCAACTCTTGAGGACGACTGTGGTGAATCTCTTCACTGCGTTCCAATGCTGGTCTGAGAGGAGCATATAGCTCACCACATTTTCTGGAGTGATGCGTCCTCTACACACTCTCTCCAAGTCATTTCTTTTTGCCGCAAAGCGAATGCAAGTGAAAAACACGTGCTCCGCGGTTTCCTCGACAGTCTGACATCCAGGGCATTCTGCGGTGTTGTCCAGTTTGAAGTGGTGCTGGTGGCCTCTAAACCATCTATGTCCGGTCAACATTTGATTTATGTAAAAATTCACCTTACCATGCTGGAGACCATACCAGGTGCCAACATCGGGTATTAACCTTCGTGTCCACCTCCCGGAATCTGCAGCTTCCCAACGCTGCTGCCACTGGTTGATGGTTATTTTTCGCTCTTCTTCTCTGGAAACGTCGTCCATAGTGCCTGTTTCTTTCTTCAACAAGGAGTTCCATAGGTGGCATTCGAACTATCACGCACACCGCTTCGTAGGATAAAGTTCGAAAAGCACTAACCGTCCTTAAAGAAACCCTGCGATAAACTGAAACCAATTTTCTCCTGTATGATTTGGTAACCATCCCTTCTTTCCAAATCGAGGCTGCATATAACATAATGGAGGGAACAACAGTAGCAAGGAGCCTTCGGCTACTTTCTCTGGGACCTCCAACGTTTGGCATAAGGCGTGACAAAAAGGATGCTACTTTAGCAGATTTGGCGGTAATATAATCCGTGTGGACAAGTGCATCGATCATGACTTTTTTTTCTAAATTCAACATAATTGTGATAATTTTAATAGGGGCCTACCAATCTATAAAAAAATTGGAGAAGGATGTAAGGTGGTGAAAGCTGTTTGATGTACGCATTGCACAAGATTTTTATACTTCTAGTATGTCAAAAAGATGCCTGGGATAAACAAAAAAATACAAACTCAGTCTTTGTGGGAATTAGTTCTACCTAACAACTATATATTTTTTAAATTTTAATTATTAAACGTTACTACCAAAACGAGGTGTGTATTCATTAAGTCTGTTAAGGTTAATTGCGTAGATTCTCGTTGGCACAAATTTTCATTAATTACGTTTCTGGCGACCTTGAAATGATGGAAACATCAGTATGAGTCGTCTGACTCTAAAGACTTTTCATTACAAGTAAGTGATTATTATAAATGAGAAAAAGTAATAAAATGCAACGGCGGAGCTATAGAGTAATTAGCGTTATGAAATAGATTAAGAACCATTGATAAAGAAATGAAGCCATGTTGTTCTTTTTATTTTGTTCTTGGGCGTCATTAAGTGTACCCTTTTCGTTATCTCTTAACAGCCTTCACTTAGCGCTATTAACCTCTTGGCATAAAAAAGGCGTTATTCAGTAGATCCCTGCCAGGGCCCTCTATAGGTAGAGTAATTAATGGTTAAAGTGCCTCTGTAATGTTCCCCGCGTCCTATCGTTTGGAAAGATTACCTCCTAAATCCTAAAGTGTTGGAAATGGTTCTGAATTCTACCTTCTTTATGTATATTTGTAGCCATAGTATCTTTAAAAAGAATATATTTTATCCCAATTAAATTGAATTAACAATTAAAAATGCAATTTCAAGCATTATATCTAGTTTTTACTTGTATGCTACGTACGCGGAGTCACAATTTTCAATGAAAAATTTTTGGCAATACTCATTTTTTTTTTTTTTAAATTTACAAAAATGCAATAAGTTCAATACGAATCAACCAAACTGTACGAAATTTTGCGAGTGGTTTAGGATCATTTAAGCTGCTTAGTAGTATAAAGCTTATAAACTTTTTTCTATACTTAAAACCACATTTTCAATGTTATTTCAATATCGTTACAAAATAAATATAAAACGACAACCCTTCCCAGCTAAAACCCCCAGGGAGCGACTGTCCTATATTACTTTTTGAAATATATAAATTTAAACGTGAAGAGGAGACAACTCATTCGAGAACAAGTGCAATAATGAGTCCGGATGAAAGATGCGGCCGTTAGAACAAGACTGGTATAAAACAAAAAAATATTCTAGAAATTTGTAAAAATAAAATTTGATGGTTTTAATTTTTAGCGATTGTTTCAGGGGTTGTCATTCTGTACAACAAGAATTACTGTCATCCTTCCAGGAAACTTCATTATCTTTTACTGCTTCTTAAAATGTTTTTTAATTTCATTTTACCTATAATAATATTCTTTTCTTCAATACCGAACCAAAACAAGGATTTCATGTTACCTCACTATTTTTGGAATAAATATTGTTCATTTTAATAATGTATTTTTATTTTATTTATTGCACACCTGATGTAAATATAAACCGTCCCTCGTAATAAAAACATTCAGAGGAACTACCTGCATGCATGGCGTACATCTTATTTGTACAAAGGAGGTTTTACCGCAAGTTCCCAGTTTTCAATAGTTATACATTTAAATATGGCAATGAAGACAGAATTTGAAAAATAAGACAAGAAGGACTATTAAAAATTTCGGATATTAAAGAAATAAAGTCTTATAAAATTTTTCGGAAATTAAGGCAATAATGATCCCAAAGTGGTTAATGCCTTAAAGTAATAATTAACAAAAAGAGTTACAAAGCGAATGATTTTTATTGCAAAAATGTTTTTTTGTTATCAAAAATGGCCAGTATAAAGCAAAAAAATTTCGATTGTGGGGGTGGTCTACAAAAATATATGTTAAGACAGTTAAATCGTGCAATATTTAAAAAGCGCCTGGAATTGGAAAATGACGTGAAAGAATACCATGGATATGAGAGAATTAGAACATAAATTCAAAAAAATTTCTTAGAATAATTTTTCTAGATATCGTGACAAGATAAATGAGGAAATTATAAGATGGATGTACCACATGATACGTTTTATATTATAGTGACTATGTTGGTCGATGTACTACGACATGTCACAATCTCACAAGAGGATATTAAAAAAAAAGAAGGAATTATGAGTAGGAATAGAAGAACTTCAGTTTTGTTATCATAGCGTTGGATTTTAAGTAAATTGTGAGTTGTGAATTTTTGGATTTTTTTGTCCTCATTCTTACAATATAAAAAAATCTATTGAGTTATAACAGCCATTGAATATGTAAAGAGAAATGGTATAGAAAATTTCTACAATTTTATAAAATATTTTTCTCCTCGGCTAATGAAACTCGGAAACATGTCTAGTATTTGTCGACCTGGGGTCTGTTTCATAATGAAAGCTAATAGTATTAGTTCATAGTACAAGTGTAGAAATTAGAGTGGTATTAATACTAATACTTATTTTTTTCATGATGGGGATGACTATTAGTGATATTACAGGAATAAAAAAATACTAAAGTACAAGTTACTATTAAACAAGTCTGTGTAATTGAATTAAGATAAATATACAAGACAAATAGTATTAGTTTGTACTTTATTATGAAACAGGGCCCTGGTATCAACAAAACGTTTGACCGAAATCGTTGATCCCATGAGCGTAGCCTCCTATTGTCGATAATCTTATCGTTATTCTCAATCAGTAATTGCCAAACTTTTTTAAGCTACATTTTAAATACATGCTTCCAACACATAAATTTTAAAACGCTCCCCGCATATCAGGGCTTCGCGCTCAACTCGTTTTCTATGTTCGACGTGAATAGGAACTGATGATACATTACTGATTTTGCAGTTGAATCATTGAAAAAGTCGGTATTGCGTGTTTGCGTGAGAGCGTTATAGCGGACTATTATATTATATATTTTGAGAAGCCATGTACCATAGATATTTTATTGAAAAACAAGATACAAAAAAGACACAGGAAAATGAAAATACTCTATTTCACTATCAAGCAATTTTAAAGTTGAACAATCACCAATAAGCATTTGTGGCTTCGTAGTAAAGAAGGTGTGTGCCCAAAATAGACTAGAACTATTTCACAAATAGGCGGAGTATAGGTTTATAGTTTGTTGTTAGTAGCTGAATGTAACGAAAATGATTAAATTTTAGTTTTTTGAGAAACTGCATCTCAGGAACCTTTAGACGCATAAATGCATATTAGGACTGAAAATAAAGTTAGTTAAATTCACCATAATGCACTTTGCAATGATTATGTCCATAAGAACAGAAGTTAAATATTTATTTGGCAAAAAAATATCCTCATATTCATATCCTTTTTTTATTTTCAATTTTAAATCGTTAGGATTATATCTTATATATAATTACTAATTAAGTCATAATTGAAATGACTTGACTTATTTATGGAAGCATAATTAACATTAAACATACCTCACATGAATAAAAAACAGTAACTATTAGAGTAAAGACTTCCCTGCAATGCCTACTACTTTATAAGCTATTTTCTATTATTCCGATCTCATTCTGCAGTCTAATCTGATATTCTTTCTGTGCACTACTTTGCCATCTGTTTCACCGTTCAGCAAATGCTGTGGAATTGTTTTTCCATTGTCAGTGAATTTCCTCTGGAGTAATATAGTATGCATTGATTTCCAATGGACCTAGAATTCAATGGGCCTTGACACAGTGACAAACGTTTCGTTTTACAACAAACAGTTACGATAATTCTTGTAAAATTGAAGGATTTTTTCTCATACATGTTTTTTTTTTATAATGAGTGGAAAGAATCAAGAAAACATATAGATAAAATTTTAATTTTTTTAAATTGTTATTTTTTTTTTTTTTTACAAAATGGTTTCATGAAACGTCTTGGGTTAGCGTGGGAGTACTAATTATCAGAATTAATTTAGTTTGTTGATTCATTCTATTATATTTTATTTCATATTATAGTGAAGTGTTATAACCTAAAATGTTTGGTTAAAAAATCCTACTTTACCTGGGATAATTTTCTCAGATTTTTTTCTTAATTATTCTATTGAAGATCTATGCAATCCCAGAATGAGAATGAAAATATCAAGACTCATTTCTCAGTGAAATGGTGAAATAATTACTGACAGATGCAGGTGGGAATCTAATCCCCAACATGCTGAATGAGGGACTATTGGACTCGTCTCACAATGCTCGGGCATAAATGTTCTTCAATTATTTTCTTGACATAAATCTTTGGACGTGGTTTGGATTTGGCGTAAAAAAAAAAAAGTTTCTATAAAGATTTTTTTATTATAATTATAATATTATATTTTTTTTTAGAAATAGTATTCACAATGAGCAATTCATAAAATATATTACATTGTTTATTAAAAAATTACTGTTTCGTGATATTGATTTCATAACTATTATTTAAAATTATGTATCCTGTTGGAAATTATGTATAACATAAATTCGAATGGGTGTTCTGTGTGCGTTTCGTAAATATATAAATGGTAATATTTTGTGTCTATTGATGCTTTTTCCCGTGACATAATTTAATATATATTTGAAGCATTTGTGGTCTATTCCAAGGGCAGGAGCCATGTGCTATCTTTAGCCAACAACAAATATGAAAAAAATCATGTTGTCTACGACAAGCCATTAAGCATGTACTAAGATTAGTTTATATTTATATTAATAATATCACGGCATATAAAAACGATGTTGTGAATAATATTTCACAAGATGAAGAAATTTTCCCTATTTTCTCATTTACTTCATTTACCTTCGAATCATCTTTACTTAAATTAAATAATTACTATTTGAAGGCTAAGTAAGAATCTTAATTAATTAATAAAAATAATAACTTTGTTAAGTAATAAAATAAATAATAAATGCCCATTCGAAAATTGCCATATTTTAATTGCATCTAAAAAATAAACAGATTCTGCATAATATGATTTTATGAATTACTTAATCGATTTGACCTTTTAAGACGCTGTCTGTCATCTACCAACATTCGTTCATCAACTTGCTAGTCAATTTTTTCTCAGAGATTTTGCATTACATAAATTGTATCAAATATTAATCATTGAAACTAATAAACCCCTGGATACTTTGCCTTAATAAAGTTATGTTAGAAATTGTTTAAATTATTTTAAATTATTGTTCAGAAGCAAAGTTAAATGGGCAGTTATAATTTTAAAAAGGGTATTGCATCACATTCTTGATTGTAAAATATATTTCAAGATATTGTAAAGTAATATATTATGCTCAATCTATTTAGTCTTTCAATGCGAAAAAAAAGGTCAGTAAACCATGATTGAGTAAGCCATTGATTTTATTGTCAAGAATATGACTTATGACGAGAGGGAAAAAAACTTGACAGTTGTGTACGCCATTGTGTTTTTGTAATATGTGGGTGCTAAAGCTGCTGATATAACCTTTATACATCCAATTAATTTGTAGTTTATTATAACTATTCAATATAAATTATTAAAATTTCGACAAACAATATTGATTTAAATTAAACATTCATATAGATATTAATTTCTCGTAAAGTAACATTAATTACGTTAATATTTTAAGCCAGAGGTTAATGGTACGATCCTAACTTAATTAATACGAAGGAGCCTAAAGATTATGGCTTTAGGATCCCTTATCAGTGAGATCCTAAAGCCACTCCCTCTCTCCTACACTCCTCAGCTTGATTTTTTTAATAATACGTTTTTTTTTCTTCCTTGCAAATATCTTCATTTAGGTTGCTAATTATGTACTTGTATACCTTTAAGTACTGGAAAATCACAGGCTTAGAAAATATTTTTAAGATACTTATTTAGACATCCTTCAAGTGAATTACTAAGTAAAAATATGAAGTAACACCGTTATTCAGTCTCTGAGATATTTAGCAAGTAAGGAAGAGATCTTAACAAGTCTTTCATGCTTACTAAAGTGTATATGACAAAATTAATGGTAAATTGATTGAGAAGAAAGTATCTGGATTCTTTAACTCGGCCCTTCAACTAATTTCCAATCACTTTTTTAATATAATTTTTTTTAACTTAAAATTATCAACCTATGGAATACATTTAGCTCTATCATCATGATTGGCGTGACAGCCCGTTACCGAGACTGGGCCTACTCTAGTTGAGGTTTGTGGAATGGTGAAAAGTTTGGACACGCCCGGTATATGGTGGACACAAAGGGGGCCATTGTAGCCAAGTTTTAGTTACTCAGGTCTGTTTCCGGCCTGGGCGAGTTAACATTTATTTCCTGGTGGCTAAACGGAATGTAAACTCGACCTTCCCACTCTGGTTAGAATAGGTTGGTTACTTATATAATAGTGTCAGAAATAATGAGGTAGGGCAAAAAAAAATCTGGTGCGGTTCTGTGCAACTTTTACCAAAAAATTTTTTTCACAAATTAAAAATTTTTCCTATTATTTCCTTTAATTTTTCAAAAAATTCTTTTATATTTTGTATTGTTCCGTTGACTATTATTGCTAGCAACGAGGACTGGTTATCCTTTTCAGACAAACAAAATTTAGGATAATTTGGAGGGACTTGTTTTTTTTCCTACCTCCTAATTGCCTCTTCCCTTCTAAAAGTAGGAATTCCATTTTTTTTAAATAACAAAATTAATTATACAAATTTTATAATTAATCTGGCTGAGTGTGAGCCAGTACCGATCCCCTCGAATTGTGCCACACTTGCCTAAGATGTATGTGCGTCTGCTTTATACCAATATCAATTATAAAACAAGTTCTTTTGTTTATTATAACGTCCATATTTTTTTTTAAAATTTATTTATTGACATTTACAACTATTCATGAAATACAAGTAAATTTGGAGTAAGACCATAATGGTATGCTACGGGCATGTAAAGCAAATACCCATTAGTAGCACTCTAAAAGCATTTTTACAATATAAGGTCTTGAGGCCATCTTCTTTTCAGTCGCCTCGGAGTATTGTCAGGAATGGAAGAAGAAGGAAGGTTAGAAACTTATGGGTTTGAGTGGTTAGATAGTTTATAATGGAAGGATTGACATCTAGTTAGTACTAGATCGGTTACATAAGATACATTAATATCTTTATGAATTATTTTTAGCTTTATTTGTGACAAAGGAGCTTTGAGGATTTTATGATTTTTTTTATTGTAAGGATTAGATAAGAAAGGAATTCCAAGGTTTAGTGGAGCTCCAAATATTTTTTACAATGTTTTAAAATACTTAAGCCAGTCGCTAATTCAAACATTAGGTTTTCCAATCTATTTAAATAAAAATATTTGAATGATCACCAATTGGATATTATTTTCTCGAAAAAAAAAATTCTTTTCACTTATTTTATAAGAAGATAATTGGAGTATGGATTATAATAGATGTTTCCTAGCAAACAGTGACTTTATTTATTACTGAATGATAATGCAGATCTGATGACAAATAGAATGTTATTAGTGGTCTTTGGCTTCATCAGAGAACACATTAGTAATTATTGAACGCTAGGAAGCCCTTCGGATCTCTACGTTTAATATCTGTTCAATTACAAACGAATTTGGAATGCAGGGAATACATTCGGAGCTAGAATTCCAGGTTGTATTCCGTAATATAATTAGTATTGCAATTGGATTACCTTCGTTGAGGTATCAAATGCGTTTAAAATGGTTGGAAACCAGAACGGTACGATGAAATGCATTGTATTTAAACTTTTTTTTTTTTTTTTCATAGTACCACTCAAGTTGGTAGAATTGCGAAAATTACAGATATTTCGTGTTTTTCTGTACGAAACCAGTGATAATATGAAAGGTACAAAAATTTTTTTCTTAAACGACACTCCTCAAACTTTTGTAAAAAAAAAAAAAAAAACTCTGCACCTATCAATGTATTTTAGTTTAGTTGATATATATATTTATACACATATACAGTTTTAGAGGTTATTTTCATCGATTAGGACAGATTTTTTTAGCGAAAATTACAAATATTTTCAAATTAATATAAAAATATATATAATTAATATGAATTTTTTGAAAATTTTACTGTTATTTGTATTCGTTCTTTTTTTTTTCGATGATTACAGTCTTAAATGGCATCAGTAGTTGATTCACAGCTTAAGATCAATTTTAGAATGTGGTGCAAAGTCCCTCTACGTTCTCATAAACTTCATTTTTTGAAAAAAAAATACATAGTTACAAAAAAGTGTGGAGTGTATCAGCTTTCTTTTTTATATGTATTCTAAGCAAGACAAGTTTCAAAATTTCTTGATTTCTGGTCAAAAATGCAGAATATAAAAAAAAAAAAAAAAAAACTCGACTAAAAAAATCCCTGTATAAACCCTTTTTTGAGTTCAACATAGAACACATCTGCTATTTTTGGACTTCAAACACGCATATGACAGTGTAGACAGACCTTTTTAAAGCTATAGTATAGCTAGGCATACCGATAAAATTATTCACGCTGGCAAAAATTACGTTAATGAATCTACCTGTCCAGTTATGCTTAAGTTTCGCAGTCTCACGAATTTTCTGTGAAGAATGGCTTGAGACAATGAAATCATCTGTATCTTATTTTTTTAAAATAAAGCACTAGAATTAGCAATTCGTCCAATTAGAACTAATCCATCTACAATCTAGCACATGGAGATGATATGGTCATTGCCATCATTACTAGCAACATTCCAGGAATTCGAAGAAACAGCAGCTAAACTAGGTCTCAAGCTTAATGAACATAAGACTTTGTATATGAAAAGTTCAAGAAGAGATAAAGAAATGAATCGTAAATCAACTTTCAGGGTTTCAGTTAATTTCGCAGTTTCAGTGCTATAAACCAGTTTAATAACTTGGAATCCTGGTTAATGATGACATCAAAGTAGAGAGCAAAACACACATACAGTCCTAAATAGCAGCAGAAAATAGATGTCATTTCTCACTGTAAAGTGTATTGAAGTGTAGAGCTCTCTAAAGGAATGAAAGTAGTAATCTAAAAACCATCGTAAGCCCAGTAGTTATGTATCCGTCTGAAACATGACCCTTGACAAGAAAAGCGGAACAGATGCTCAACTCTTGGGAGAGAAAGGTATTGAGAATGATATAGGGAGGAGTCTCAGACAATAGAATTTGGAGAGGAATAAGGCATGGGGATGTGATAGACCTGTGATGGAAAGGACATGTTGAGAGGATGCCCAATCTAAGGATACACAAGAAGATCCTCTGTGAGTAACCGGATGGAAACTGAAAAAGAAGTCCTCTCCGGATCAGATGGCTGAATGATGTGGAGGAGGATCTTAGGTGGTTGAATGTTCAAAGATGGAAAAAGGGAGCAAGAGATCGTGGAGATTGATTGGATATTGTGGAGGAAGCCCCGGTTCTTGTAGGATCCTAATACCATAATAATAACTTTTTATGATAATTTAAAAAAATTAGGATGGATAAATTCATAGGGCATAGTCAAGATTTAATTAAAATATGTAATAATATTATAAAAGAATAATTACTTGTGTTGTTTTTGCAGTGGATATTGTTTTTATATGATTGGAAAGTATTATAAATATGAAAATAAAAATACTTTTAACTCTCTACTCTAAAATTATATTGAATGAAGTTTTTAATTCTGCATGAATACCAGATAATTCAACGAGTTGTTAATTTGGATTAAAAAAATATTGAATGGAACTGCATTAATGAGCGCCTGAATTTCATAAAAAAAATTATTAGTTAATAATTGTAATAAATTGCGTAGTAGTTGGTAAATGCAGATATAATACTGATTGAATTTGATTGCAGGTGCATGTAAATCGTAGTTGCGTGTATATAATGCTAGGGAGATGATGGTTATGTGAAGGAATGTAAGCGAGTAGGGAGCTGAGCCTAGAGAGCCACAACCTGGAGGGAACTTAATGAAATGGTAATTAGTGCTCCTAATAGTGACTTACACCACAGGGACAAACTTCGTTAGCGGCACCTTCCCTCTCCGCTACAACCAATCTCCGTCCTTTCTTAACGGCAAGCTATATCTTCACGGTCGACGTTCACTCTCTTGTATTTGCAGGAGGGTAAGGATAATGAAGTGATACTGCCAGGTATTATTTAATATGATTAAAGCTTTATGTATATGAAAAAAAAATCAAGCCACATTATTTCTTGAGTTCTTCATCATAGTAATTTAATTAGAAAAAATACTTAAGCTACTAAGTGGAATATATGTAAACAATTATAGACGGACACTGACTAGACCTTTTATGAACATTCGTTTTAGAAACTTGTTAATGTATAAACATTATGATTCATAGAGTGTAATAGCATACAAATTACCAAAAATTCGGTTTAAATAATCTATAAAGACCGGAGTATTTAATAGAAATAAGGAAAACATATATATTTGACTGTGATATAGATTATTATTAAAAGCGATGATAAATTATCGCACTGTCAATTGAATTTTAATATACCACAAAACGATTTATTGGATTTTGTTTTTACATTCAAACAATTAAACTACTCATAATGTATCATTTAAAGCACGATTATTAATTCTTACTATCGCTGGAAAGAGAAATAAAAGAGGTAGATCATAAAGTAATCGACGCTCGAGAAAAACTAAAAGTTGATAAATGATTTACAGACAAATGCCAAGATGGTGGATAAAATAAGGAAAAGTAGTATCTAGTAGGAAAAACCAGGAATCCCGAGACAACTGCGAGCTGCACGTAAAGCTACTAATAGAATAGTGCGATCTGCTAAAGAGATTTCCTGAAACAGACCAACAGATATAAAAGAAAAATGGCAAACCGGAAACACTTGCGAGTTCCACACTGACATTAGAAAGGAGGCGGATTCAAAGGCCAAAACTCTTAGAGAAAAGACAAAACTGGAAAAAATGCTGTCATAGGAGAAGTGTTGGGGATATGAAAGGAATATTTCGAATGACTCTCTCGAATTGTGGACTGGATCTGGACCATGCAGAGGAACTAAAACAGTATAAAGTCGACGAACCCAATCTATTCGATGTGCAGATGGCAATTTATAAATTAAAACGACGAAAAGTTCTAATAATCGACGGCCTCACAGGTGAGTTCTTTAAGGATACAGGAAACAGCATAGTAACTATAGTGCACTAACTCATTTTGAAATATGGAGGAAAGATATCTGGTAGCTGGAACACAGGAATGATTTGTCCAATACTGAAGAAAAAATCTACAGCTGAGGGTGAAAATTATAGAGGTATAGTAATTCTTCCTGATGCATGTAAGGTCTTGACTTATATAATGCTTAACCGAATGAACTTCTATGAGAAAGCGAAAGGCCAGTAAGAAGCGGGTTTTCTGTGAGGTAAGAGCATTTCGGACCAAATAGTCATCTTTAAGTAGATACTAAGAATAGAGAAAAGATGAGAAGTAGAACAAGATATACATGTAAAATTCATTGACTTCAATGTGGCCTGCGACTCAGTCGATATACGTTGTCCTTAGAAAATCATGACGAAACTGGGATTACCTGGAATGTTAGACCTTGCATTAATGGCATCCAACGTGGGGCACTTTTCAGGAGTGATGCATTCGAAATGAATTCAAGACTTCTTTCCCTGATGCTGTTCAACCTGGGACTGGAGTGGATAGAGCGGGAACGCTGCAGAGTGCCCAATGGAGTGCACATGAGAATGATGCATAAATATCTCCCATATGTGGATGAAAAAACAGTCCTGGGTAGGAAAGCTATCCAGGCGCTGCCTTCACACTGATAGCGGCGGTGGAAGATGTCGGCTTTAAAGTAAATCAAAGTATCAGATTGTAAACAGAAATATCCACCAAGAAAAAAACATAAGGATAAACAATAAAACTTTCCTAAAACTTAACACATTCAGATGCCTCGCAAGCACTGTAACTTGTAGGATATGCAATACTATCATAAAACACGATTGTGAGGTACGGCAGAGAGGCTCTAAACTTCTTTAGGGTTATAGTGGACCCAAAGTAGGAGAAGAAATTAGGGACTTCGTAGGAAGACGAAGGAGAAATGCAAGGAAAAAAGGAGAATATGCAGCAATCAATCGCGCTTAATATAAAAGCAAAGAGGTTACAGTGGGCAGAAAATGTGGCCAGAAGCCACCTAATAGGCCCTCTCTTCCTATGTATGAACACCTTGGTCATAGGAACCAGATCAAGAGGGAGGCCAAAACTTGGGTGGGCGGATCAAGAAGGACGCGGCTGAACTCTACTTAATAAACTGGAAACCCATCGCTCAAGAGGTGGCGGTACCTAAGGATCTACAAGGTCTTTAAGGCAAGAGAAAAAATATTTTACTATCTATTATAATTTACGTTAGCATTTCATCAATTAAAATCATTAGATAACAACTTAATTAAAAATACATTTTTTAGAAACGATAATTTATCATCACTCTTATTTATATTTTTTTAATGAAATGAAGAATTTCTACATAAGATAATCAAGTCAAGAATAACACAACATTAATCACCAGCTTATTGTTTGAAGGTTTAGTTTCATTGTTAGTAAACCATACCCCAGCCAACCTGGTTGTGGAAAAAGATTTAAATAAATACGCATTACAAGGTTTCCAGGTCTAAATAATGAAGTTGTTTAGACGAAATTTTTGAACGAAAATTGATGATGCGTTGATATAGAACAGTGTAGCTCGATTACATAAGGTTGTACGAAACTGAAGTTATGTATCAAAACGTTCATATGCCTGAGATGTTACAGAAACATTTTCTTTAAAATTTTCTTATCTGAAGTGTAACTTCTTTATCATTGAAATCATACTTACTGTTTTGGAAAGAAAAAAACTGTTCTAACGATTATAATTAAACTCGTCATGATAATGAACAATCAAATGGTCTAAAATGATAATATGACTGATTTTTCAATATCTATGAATGATACAATATAGTTAGTTTGTTTTTGTTTAGTGGCGCCAAACTTCATTGGTCATCAACGCCATTTATATTTTATTTAATTTTGCTCATATTCGTTTAATTTTATTTATTTTTTAATTTGCTTATTTATTTTTTTTTCTTCCGTTTAATCTTATATTTTCGTGAGTAAATGTTGTGATTTTAGAAACTGAAACACTAATTCTATTGTTTTATCGTCGTCTCCGAGGGTTTTTGAAATATTTGGGTTTAGTCCTAAGCTATTGAGGTGTGGTGTGAAATATGGGCATTGTTGTTGGGGTAATATACACTATAGTTGTTGAGAGTAATAAATCTAAAAATGTAATTGCAGAAGATTTTCTGAAGTTGTGATTACAGCATCGAATCGTTAAACATGGTGATTTTGCTGTAACAGCTGATAATAGCAGATGCTGACTTCTCTTTAAAAAAAAAAAAAAAAATGATATATAGTATTTAATGATTTTGCTGCCATTTCATAAGTTGATTTAATTTATTTGAAAAGTAAATGTTTTTTTTAAACCCTTAATTAAATTAAAATATTTACTTTAATTCAAATAAATAAAATTTACAATATTATTTTAGACTATTATCCTTAAATTTTCAACTTTATTTTTTTATACAATCGATACTGTCGCATAAAAAAATCTTTAGTTGATTTAAAAGCTTTCTGAGCCTTTTAATAACAAGATTTGCTGGGAAGACACGTTTCTTGGAAAAACACTCTAAATCGGCGATTCAAACACTTGAACTGAAGAGGAAAGTGATTCTATAAATTCCTTTTTAACTTTAGGTTGGAGGATCACTCTGCTAAAAATCCTAAGAAATATTATTTCCCGGTCGGTTCTGATATAAAAATATTGAGAATGCAATTAAGATTTCCTGAGATATAGAAAAGGTAATGTGAGAACATTGCCTGAAATGAATTTTAAATATCAATCTCTGATTTGTTTGTGGCCAAAACCAATATTAAATACCGTTTTTTAATGTTTTTATTGTTTAAAATCTTAAATATATTTCATTGAAAAACAATGATATTTGATACATTTAGCTTTAAACCTTCAATTTTAGGCACGATTTGGTTATATAAAAGCGATAACAAATACATAAGAACTTGCTTAATAATAACTGTAGTGTTGGAAAATGGCAAGAGCTATAATTCTTTTTTTTATACGGATATTTGTATTATTGCCTGTAACCTCTTCATATTTCTTATAAATCAACCTTGGTAACATTTAAAATGCGTAGAAGTCTACTAAAAAATTTATAATAAATATATGAATATGAATATCATCATATTAATCAACTATTTTTTTTATTAAAACAAACAAAAAATAATGAGGATTTTTTCCTAATGACGCATTTGTCCTAATTTATACAATTCATAAGGCTTATTTTACAAATAAATGATACATGAAATTTAATTTATTGATTGAATACTTGAAACCATGTCATCAGAAAGTACTCGTAATGGTAATGAAGAAGTTAATTAATAACAAATATTAATCAAAAACATAATAATTATAATATAATAAGAATTATTAAGGCTAAATGTACCGATTTTTAGTAAGATTTTTTTTCAAGAGATGGCAGCACTTTCGGGGCAAATTTACTTTTCTTCTCATTTGAATACGGAATAATAAATTTCCCATCT
>NW_027113079.1:123211-123878 GCF_000696795.3 Halyomorpha halys | reverse complement strand
ACCTATACTTGGCAGTCTCATCAATTTTGACTATTGGTGCGTCCCAGGAAGGGTACATTTAGCCTTAAAATGAAAATAATGATAGTAATAAGAATTACCTAAATAAAAATATTTCTAAATATTTAAGAGAAATAAAGAGGAAGAAAATTAAGTAGGATAATCATGAAAATGAATAAAGCTCATTATTATTCTTGAATCATGAAGAATAATAATTAGCTACCCTTAGGGTTTTATATTATTTTAATTTATTAAATTGTTTCCACTTCTTACCGCTTTTTTTCAGTTAATTAATTTCCCATTAAATGGCTATTATAAAAAAAAGTGTCTTGGGAGCGTTAACTCTCTTCGTTGAAATTAATCTGCAGAAAAACAGATTTCCGCCATTCTAACTGAAAAAGGATTAATTCGAATTCTTTAATATTCAAGTACAGTAAACATCCATTTGATGATTCGACGGCCAAATGAAACATGATATGAAATATATGGTAAAGATATGAATAAGTGGAGGTGGTTGGAACTGGTGGTAAATTTGATGTTTGTTGGAAAACAATGTCAAATGATAAATTTAGGTTTTTGAGCATGCTGAAAATTCATAAAATTTTGAAATAATCTCATGAATGTTATGGGAAACATTCGCTGTGTGTGTGTGTGTGTGTGTGTGTGTGTG
>NW_027113079.1:118726-122324 GCF_000696795.3 Halyomorpha halys | reverse complement strand
AGAGAGAGAGAGAGAGAGAGAGAGAGAGAGAGAGAGAGAGAGAGAGAGAGAGAGAGAGAACCAAAATTTATTCTATGCGGTTTAAAGTGGAAAAAAAGAGAGGAAAAGGACACATTGAATTGATGTATTCCTAATTACACGATGGAGTAGATTTACCGAAAGCGTCGGAAAATAATTGCTTCGTAATGAGTTTTTAATTAAAAGAAGGGCAGGGAAAAAAATGAGATAACCCTCTCCAACATACATGTTTCCAAAGCTAGAGATAAAATGAGTAATTAGATCTTCTTTTATATTCTTTATCAACTGGGTTAATGTCTGCTTTTACATGCCTGGGTGACTACATTTTTAACTTTTTTTTTTTTATATTTTCTCCTAAAATAGTCAAATATTATCTCATTTAAAAATTAATTTAGTTAAAAAAAAAAATAGTTTGAGGACAAAACTTTATTTATTATTAGTATTTTATTTTATTATTTATTAGTAATTTATTATCTATTAAGGGTAAATGTACCACTTCCTGGGGCGGACCAAAATAAGTAGAACTTACTTTTTTTAATCTCGGATGAAAAGTATGATTTTCGATCTTGCAGAACAGTTCAAACCAATGAGATATTCGGCATAATTATCGCAGAAGTACAGTGAAGGAAGTGTGAAAACACTATGTACTGGCCGTTTTTCTTTTCTTTTTACAATAATAATTGTTATTGTATGTTTTAAATTTTTGAAATCATCCATAACGACATAAAATAATCATAAAGCGAGAAATAGAAGAATAAATAAATGATAGGAAAAAAGGGAGGTACAAATAAAAATGAAGCCTAAATTTTGTGGAAGTTTCCAGGGTTGTCTAGACTTCGAAAACTTGGGAATCTGGGATAAACCTGGAAAACATTCGTGGTAGAAAATCCATAGGTAAAGTATAAAAATGTGATTTATTAGGTAACGTTTTATTAATTGAATTATTTAGTTATTACATCAATGAATAACAACATCTTTTATAATCTCTATAATAACCTTAAAACACAAAAGGATGCCTAGTTATATTATGCTTCAATTTCCCATATGAATCTGTCATCCGTAATATCCTAATCATAATGAAAATTCATGTGATTACTGATTCTTAATTATGAAGACTAATTATCAAGAGAAACTGAATTCTCAAACGATTTTGTTTTTTACGTTTGTCAAAATTAAGCACCATTAAAAAAAAAAAATGTAAAAACCGTAAACAATACTTAGCGGTTATTCGTTATTTACGCCTTACGGATGGCTGGATCTGAAAAAACACTGATATCATTTTTTTTTATTAGATCTTGTAGGTAAGTATTTCGTTGAAATAATCTCTTCTTACCAGTCGTTTAATAGGTTCAATTGCGGTATAAATGGTTTACAAACTATAGATCCTATTATTTTAAAAGGAGATTTGTCGGCGAACACCTCTTTAAATCTTTTAACCCCCATCCTGATATCCAACCCATCTTGAACATGTTGAAGCAGAGATTACAATTCCACTCCTATTGGACTAGATGGAGAACTATTGGACGTAAATAGCTCTTTTAAGGCTAATATTTCAGCAAATTTACTCTTCTTTAAGTAATGTGCTCTTAGGTTTTCTATTGTTGTTGGTAGTTTTTAAGATATAGAGCTCCGAATGAAAAATTAGTGTTTTTTAAGGTTTTGAAACAGCCGCCATCTTTTATTCCCCCAACCTATACTTGGCAGTCTCATCAATTTTGACTATTAATTATACATATTTTTATATTAAAGTAATCAAAAATGGGGGTGAGATAACTGCCTTTTTTTCATCCCGGGTCTTGTACTATAACGCCTGTTGAACAGATTCCAAACTTAGGACTCCTTGACAAGATACTTCCATGGAACGTGGGTTTATGGGTATGTGGATACAAGACTGAAACGACAAAAAACTGCTCGTCGATTTCGATTGCTACAACACCTAATTGACAAACGCTCTAAACTTCCCTCGCACTACAAAAAATTATTATACACTATGATAATCAGACCAATTTGGATATATGGAATTGAGCTCTGGTGCTCTACTCAGTTAAACGTTAGTGAGCACTACTGGAAAAAAAGAAAAGGAAAGAGAAATGATCAACTCGATTGATTTTCAAAGACTGATCTCTTATTGTGTTCGGTACCTCTATATATACATCTTCAATCTGCTGACATCTAAATAACAGCTGATTAAGGCTGTAACTCATCATCATCCCAACTCATACCCATATCCCTCTCTCTAACGCTGCAGTGTGGGGATGCCTTCTATAGAGCTTGGACCAAGTGTCACTCACCCGTACCGACTCTCTATTACTCCTGTTTGGCTCTCACTTCCTGAATACTTCTCGCATCCCTTCCTCCCAGGTAATTCGTGGTCTGGACAAAAAATAAAATCTCCTGTCAGCCTTGTCGAGACAAAAAATATTTTCGGCATAATTATTCTTAGAGTGGTGGAATATGTAGAAAAAAAAGAAGTGAAAAGTGAATGTTGGAATGCAATTTATATTTGAATTTAAAGTTTTTTTTGTGATATTTTAGAAAAAGGGCATTCGCTGGCGGTACCTCTGGCATATACTGTATATTCCTCCACTCTGAGAATATTTTTGTTGTCAAATGTTTTTCGCTCAATAAGGGTGTCACAAAATGTTTTAGTCCAAAAATGGAACCTAGAATTTAATTTAGCTCAAGAAGCATGCAAGGGCAAAAAAATGTTTAGAAGCCACTGCTTTAGATGTTTCGGCTCAATCATTATTACTTGGTTGAGAACCTTTTTGATAGTTGTCATCTCATGCTGGCTGTAGATCAGAGAAAGTATGAAGTAGGTAAAGCCGGGTTTTTCCACTTGGACTATCGTTATCCTTTGACAAAATTACATCTTTTTGAATTGGCAATTTTTTTTGGTTTTTTTTATTCGATAAGGACATTTCTTAGTAATAAGATATCGCTGCTATATATTTTAAGTCCAATAGGTCTAGTATTTCTTCTGATCTCGACTATCTTCTGGATTCCTTTTTGAATACATCTGTATTTCAACGAAGTCTCGTCCCAATGATTTAATTTTTAAACGAAAAATCATTGACATTTAAATATACGTAATTACGCGCGAAATAGAAATATACATAAAAAAAATAATTTTTGTTAATTGCAATATCCATTAAAAAATACATAAGGCGATAAAAAATATGAGGAAGCAATACTGACCTGCGAACCTTGTATACTTTTTTTAATCTAGAATTCATAGCTTAATTTCAACTTTATTTTGTATTTATTTATATAACGTTACTAATAATTCGACGGTGAAGTATCAACTTCAGGATATCGATTAAAAGAAAAAGGTAGTAATTTTCTTACGGTCAATCTGATTAAATGTACATTGAACCATGCGGGTCATGTCGCATTGCCTCAACACAAGTTATGTTTCATGCGATGAGCAAGGGTAGATATAAATTTACCGTAAATTAGGATGTTGTTACAAACTGATAAAACAAAGTTGAGTAAATTTCGATTATCCTAGCAGTTGGATCATCCGTTCTCTAGCTGTTATCCATAACTAAACATAAATAAAATATAATGCATGTATATA
>NW_027113079.1:103190-118616 GCF_000696795.3 Halyomorpha halys | reverse complement strand
TGAATCTTGAAAATAACTGATTATATTTTTAAAAAATAATATTTTCCAGCATGTTGATATTACAAACTGACAATAGATAAATTAAATAAAATAGTTCAGTATATTAAAAATGAAATGTTTCAATTAAAATTCAATGTTCAAAACGTCCACCACGATTGAAGAAATATTCTAGAAATATATAATGGCTGCTCCGTGACCGCTTAAGGAAGAAGACTTTAGATTTGCATGACTCCATTAAAAAAACTGACCAAGAATTACTAATTGTTTACCCAATCCGAAGATATACTCAAATATAGCTTTTGATGTAGAAAATTGAAACTATGGTTGTTCAGTCTAACTTATATTGTATTAGCACCAATTGTGCAACCTTTGGCAGAACTAGGATCTGGACCAGTGAATGTTCTCTTTTGAAATCGGAGTTCTCGATCAGTGTACTTGTTCATCAGACCATGATTCTATTACAGGTTGGGACTCAACTCAGGGGATAGACTTTAGAATGAATTAATCAAGTGTACTCCATCCTCAAATACTGGATCATATTCAAACTCGTGGAAGACCTCATAAAAAAGGTTAGCTGAACTTAATTGAATGGAAATTCATTGGATATTTATTAAAGATTTTTTATTTTTTGTAATTTATACCCATTATATAGTGCACACTCGTATATTATTGTCCTTAAAATACTTTTCAATATACATTCAGGCACTCAGAAATATTATTCAATTTATTGTTAATTTTTCTTTTTTATCAAAATCAATTAGCACAAAATAATAATAATAAAAAAAACTAGACGAAAATTTAAGTAAGCTGAATGACGTGCTAACCATTTAGTGACCTACACAAACGTCAGTTTAGCAGTGACAAAATTTTGTTACATTGAATATTGGTGATTTGAAATTGTGAAAAACAATTAACAATAATTTGAATTTATAATTGCAGCTACTGGATGAAAAACTATAAACTGTTGGAATATGTACAATATTTGCTATTTGGTAACACTGATTGTATGATAACAAGGGGGAAGGTTCTAGTTGGTTCAAAGTTGTTGTATGCGTGTACAGTTGATTTAAATGTAGTGTTTCTTAACAGTGATAAATGTATATCTTTTCTTTGTAATTTTTACATAAACAAAACAAAAAATAGATGAAAAATTGTATTAAGATCTTTGTGTAAAGAGGATGGAAGCGTCTGTGTACAGGTGATTTCATTACACCTATGAAAAGACTAGGCAATCAGTATTAGCAGTTTAAAAAGATGGTAAAAATAATGTGTTAAATTGGTTTCTTCAGGCTTTGAATATGAGCCCGTCTCAAACATATTTATTTTCTGCCAAAACGGAACATAATTTAATGGGAATTCAAAGGCTACTCCACAAAAGATTTTTTTTGTTCGTTAATCCTTTATTAATAGATTATTAATTAACCCCCTCCCTACTTTCTAGAATATTTAATATTTTAAATACTTTGATTTTGTTTATGGACCATTTTTTAAATATAAATTCCGAAGAAGGATGCACATCACCGGCAGGACCTTGTTGTACTTTGCTATGCCTCTTATATAACTATTGTGATAATTTCAAACTAAATAGATATATTTTAAGTACTTTAAATTATGAAATAGAATTATATTATAAAAAGTCCAATTAAATGAGCGTCTAACGAATTTATTAATAAGTGTATTTAACAGTTTTCAAGATAAACAATTTTGAGGTAGAGTAAGGTAAAAGAAGTGAAGAAGGCTGACCCACCTTTTGAATTCGCTAATATTACAAAATGTTTTATGATCTAGTCGGAAACGAGGAATAATATATAATTCCTATTTCTCTGAGTCATGTAAATTTTTAGCAAGCAACATTGTTATTTGAAAAAAAATATATTTTTGAACAAATAATATACTTTGTGTGATTTATTGGGCAATCACTGTCTAATTAAAAGTTAGAATAAGGCATTATATACTTTAAACCTTAAATAAGTCACAAAACGTTCGTTTTAGTATGTATATAACAAGAAAATACATTGCAGTGTTTTTTTTTAGTAAATTTGAAATATATTATTCATCTATTATAAATTTATTCATGGAATGCTATAAAATTATGAGATAGTTCTCTAATCAATGCTTTGTAATTTTTTCAGGTCACACGAGAGGTCTTTCATGCCATACATCGGAGTACAATAGGCTGTGGTTCTCGCGTGACCGTTTCGAGAGGAAAAGAAGAAATAGAATAAATGGGAATTTAAATAATTACACTCGTTCTCTTTCCGATTCTTTATGAAAAGAGGAAAATAAGTAGCTTATTAGGATGCCCCTTCATCCCTTATTTTGCTCCCTTACTAGTGGGCCTTTATCAGGCTCAGGTAGGCAGTGGATTTAAAATTGAAAAACTTTAAAGAAGTTTATTCATCGCTTTAATCCCCAAAACATGTGTGCTCCTCGGAATTATATAGTACTTTTTATTTATTTCTGGAGCTGCTAAATTGAGTTACTACATATGCGCTCAACTTTTTAAGATATTTCTTTCTGAAGTGGGGGTAAGTTAATTGAAGCAATTATTCTCTTAGAACAAAAAGTACAACACTTTTTTCACAATGAAACTTTTTTTTTCTTCTCGTACCCCCCTGACGAAATCAGTAATTGAATACATACATATAGGTAGGTGTGTGTCTATCTGGTAGATATATATATATATATATAGTGGCCTACATTTTAAGGAGTTTTTGAGTTGTAATTTTGTTGTAGTGAGCGTTCTTTGAATTTTATGTGCTGGGGTACACATTGATTTTGAAGTTTAAACTAAACCTTAAAATTTGTGACTATAGATTTTATGTTTTTTTTCTCGTACCCTCCATTGAAAAACTAAAGAATATATAGGTAAAACAATATGTCAGTTGAAGTGTGCTTCCTTTTTCTACATCAATATCTATTTAGCTATATCAATTATACACTGTATGTGCAGAGTCGACGGCGCCATGTGCGCGTTGATACTATGTTGAGCTATAGAGAAAATCTTGTTGTTCTACATAGTTAATATATTGGGAAGTAAAATAAGTTCGTAGCGTTTAAATGTTTCAATTTAATCCTCTCTATGTTCATAAAATCATGTTTACTTGGTCAATAATGTTTAAATATTCTAAAAAAGGATTAGTTAAGGAGCTTTTATGCATTAGTTTCAATTCCTAATCTTTAACTGGTATTTTGCTTGCTCAAAATGGAAAAGAAAACAATTCATTTTCGTTATTTAGTGATTTTTTATTTCCGAAAGGAAAATCCGCTGCACAGACACGGTTAACAAAATTTGCAGTGTGAAAAGCGGTGATCCCCCACCCACCCTATTCACCAGACCTTGCCCCAATAGATTTTCAATTATTTCGGCCGCTTCAAAATTCTCTTAACGGAAAACACTTTAATTCGCTCGAGGACAGCAAAACGCACATTGCGCAAACATCTTAGAAGTTCTGGGAGGACAGAATTAAAAAAAAAAAAACCTTAAAGATGCTGCCATGTAATAGATCAAAATAGGTCATATATAATTGTTTAAAAATATTTACAGGAATTTGAAGTTTTTATTGAAATCTCCAGTAAAAAACGCTACGATCTTATTTTACAATCGGATATATAGATAAAAACATATTCTATTTCCAAATTATTTAATATTAAATGACAAAATAATCTGATATTCATGAAAATGAATATTTGTTAGTTGGTATTTTATGTATTTCCGTGCCGTTCATCCGGTTGTGATGTGACTTCTTGCTAAATGTTCATCATTTTGCTACGAAGATTATAGGCCTGATTTTTTCAGTAAAAAAATTTATTAAAAAAATATATATAAAAATTAAGCATTTCTAGTGTGTAGTTCAAAAAGTATACGTTCTTTTCATGGTTAGATAATATGGCCAATTGATTGGGAAAAGTAAAAAAAAATACTGATTCTATAAAATGATTTTTTATTTATAAAAAATTTAAAAAAACATGATGTTTTCTGTAAATTATGTTATTTTATTATCATTTTTTTTTTTTATTAAGAAATCAAATCATATTCGTTTTTAGCGTCATCTGAAACCCTCAAATACCATCTTTCAATGAAATTAAAAATAAGAAGTTTTTTACCTAGATTTAATCATTCATAATTCCGTTGTATTTTTTATCCAATTCCGACGTTACAATTTTTGGAAAGCTGAATGTCGCCTATTTAACCTATGTTAATAAAATGTATATTGAATTATTAGATTCAAATGAAGAAAAACATTTCAAAGGTTTAATATAATATTTATATTTAATTTATTTAATTCGATTTGGGTTTTGCAGTTTATAGATCCCTAAACTACTGCCAAGTTTGAAAAGATTGGTCGAGTCATGATGAAGTTGATTCTGTTTTTTAGATTTTTCAAAAGAAATCAAAGATTGATGTAAGGCGAAATTTTAGGCCAAAAAGTTTTATTTTTCAATTGTTTTAATACATTGAAGCACTATGAGGGTTATTATATAAAAGCAATCCGTAGTTACTAGCTTGTTACTTCATCTATATATTGATTGATGTCAAAGTTTAAATAATGTTCAATTAATGTATAAACTTCCTCAAATATAGCAACAGGGAAGCATTGTCGGGTCTGCTGGTATGCTATATAATTAAATATACTATTTCCAGTATTATTTATAATATAATTTTGAAATGCTTTTTATCAGTTGGTATAGTTGAATGTGACTATACTCTTTTACTATAATTAACTTTATAACGTCTGATCTATCCAATACAACAAGGGCAAACGAATTTATACATAATTGATATACAAATAACTTATACTAACAAATAAAGTAACTCGACAATACATGTTTTTTTTCAATACTGTATTTGATCAATGAGATTATTTAATTCTTCATCTAGATAAATATAAAATAAAAATGTATACTCAGTAGAGTAAATGTTAAGGAAACAGAGGGAAATAAAGAAAGAAAATATCAGGTGAGAAGCAATTTGTCATTATTATTTGACAATAGAGGAGTCGGATAATCGGCTTAGCTCACAGCTGGTTGGAATTGAAAAGGTGCCCCGGGTCGCAGGGGTAATAGCCGGGCTTAGGTCTCGATACAGTATCTTCTTCATTGCGCTATGTTTGTTTTATCTCATAGCGGCTTTGATAAATTAAAGTCTCTTTCATAAATGACTTTTATATCAATCTCACTATCTATTTTCAGTTTAATTGTTTCCTGAAAAGAATTAGATGTTGGCCCTTTGTTTTATTCTGACAATAAAATTGTTAATTTTTGCTATCCAATTGATGAAATCTCTAGACCGAGCAGCAAGTACTAAATGAAGTACCCACCTCAAAAGTATAGTGAAGATTATTTTTTTTGTAATTATTTATGAAGATAATTACAAGGGTCTAATTGCAGAAGAGCATCAATTTAAAATATTTTCAAGGAAATGTCAAGACCGACGGGATACGCTAAACGAAATATTATAAAGAGCACAGTCGAGTTGGCTTGTTCTTAATTATTGATCATAATTGATATATGATTGAACATATGAGAAAACAAACGAAATTAGATGCATTTATGAGTTGAAAAGGAAATGGAATTTATCTAATGTAAAATTATACGCACTTATTTATACTTTTTTGTTTTTTCTTACATTCTAAACACAAATAAAAACAATATATACAAAGAAAAAAATAAATAAATGTACATATGCCGGCGATTAAAGTATGTTGTTTTGCCAGTATGGCATTGTAAGATAGATTGCCGGGGCCGCTGAAGGCGGTGATATTGAACTTCTATATACAAGCGGTGCATATGAAGCTGAAAGCCCGGAATGGATGAGCCCCCTATAATGTAGAAACTGGTAGCGCCCCTTTTGGCCAGTAGTGGAACCTAACATCACCTCTACCGTTCTCTGTGGGGATAAGAAGACAATAGAGGGGTTAGAGAGCCATCTTTACTCTTGGTGAGCGGTTCTTTCTTTCGGTTCATCATTGTAGTAATGAGTGAGTAGATACATTCTGAAGTGCATCCTGGCAACAAATAAGAGAGGAAACAGAAGGATGCGGAGAAGAACAGGAAGCATGGGATAAGTCGGCCTCTTTCCATATAATTCACATCATCACATCCATCATCATCATTAATATGCATATCCTCATTAAAATCCATAGAACCTTATTCAAAATTATTTAACTCTCTTTAACCATAAAAGTTTTGTTTCGGCCACTCCTACACCGCCTTTAAATTATCCAAAAGATATTAGCTGTTAATAATGTTTTATTTTTCGTTACAATTAATTCATATATATAGTCCACTTCAATATCGAACCAGCTAATCAAAAGTGAAGTAATACTTGGCCTTAAGTTGATGGTCCACTTCATACAGAGGCTAAATGTATGGATCTATCATATTTATGGAAGAAGAAATGGGATTTATCCGTGATTAACCTGTGGTGATTTTGAATTGCGGCTGGTGCCGTCACAAACGATTAGGTTTTATACAAAGGAACAAAAGGTGAAGAAATATCAAGGTAAAAATCTTTATTTCAATTTTTTCTGTCAATTTAAAACAAAAACTCTTGGAACCAAATTTCAGAAGGAGAGACAGCTAAGCAAAGAATTTTCATTAGAATCAGATTTATAGATTTATTTGGACGAAAATCTTGTCAAATAAGTCAATAAGATTATCAAAAATTATATAAGACATGGAAAATATGCAAAATAAAATACTGCACTTTGTAAAGAAAATGCATACATATAAATAAAACTTATATAAATATTTAAAAAAAAATTACTATCCAATTGGCTAAAATCTCTTTCAATATTAATGACTTTTTTTTTTTGAAACGGTCATTAAACTACTGATTGTAAGATTAGATATACACGAAATGTTAATTATTGCTATTTATGTAATGAAATTCCTGAAGTTTGTTCATGGTTGTTTGTTACCGGATACCAGCTTTTAGACGAAGCAACAAGTACTAAACGAAGAGGTACCAATTCAAAAGTACAGTGAAGTTAATTATATTTTTGTATGTTGTTTTTAGGGGATTCTTTGGAGTAGAATCGGAACTTGCGGGAAGCTATAAAACCATAAAATATTCCGACTTTTTAAAATATTTTTGATCTTAACGAAACCATTCATCTAAAGTGTGTATGTTTCTCGGAATATGCTAGTTTACAAAATTGAAGAACAACAACTTTAAATTTCACTGATTAAAAGTATTTTTCAGTATCATAGTTAACGAGATACTACGGTTCAAAAATACAACACATTTATCAAATTAGCACAAAAATGTTAGGCTAAGTACTTTTATTTAATTTTTTACTATTTTTTTTTATTTCTCTATTTTTTAACATTTCCATTTTAATTTTTTAAGAAGCCTCAATTTTAACATGCATAGTGTATGCATGTGAATGTTCACGTTAATGAATTAACTCCATACTCCTCTCTCTCCATAGCCCTTGTTCCTTCATTGAAATGCATACTTAAACATCTTCTCATTTCGCGCTTGCTAAGGAAGCATGAATTTTCATGAGCGAAAAACTAAGTAAGTAATAAATTTCTTGGATCCCCTATTAAATATGAAATATTACAACTACAAACTATGTCGGATTTTAAGTTTCGAAAACCCGCTTTTTAGTTGTTTCCTCAATAGGTGGTTGTTTTCACATATTTTTCTGTGATATGATTTTTTTTTTGTATCATTCAGTTTCGTACAGCAGTGCCTTTTCTGTAGTAAGCATCGTTGAGGACTTCGATCTAACGGTCAAGGATTAAGACCAGATAATAATTATAGACCAAAAACGTATAGGTTAAAAAAATATAATATAATATTTTTTTAAGAAATAGAGGAATTAGAAGCACTCAAATGATGATAGATCCCACGCAGAAAGGCAACATGAGCAAACAATATTTGTGAATTATAGCAGCTTCTTTCGTTGTAAAATAACAATACCCCCTTGAGATGTTGTAGTTAAACAGTTTGTTGGGAGGGTTGTTGGATCGAGATGCAGTTTGTATGCGAAGGAGGCTTGGAGCGCCCCCTTAGGCCATCATCCAACATTAGCTGTTTGCTCAGGACATTATCATAACCGGGACCAGGGGCTCATCGATTCCCTCTTTAACACTATCCCCGCTACTGTACTCTACCTCAAAGGAAACTTCTTATCTGATTTATTATAATTATGATAATAGGATCAATTTTCTTAGATTAAATCTAAGAACAAGAAATTCCTAACTCGGTTGAAACAGTGGAGTAATTAGATGTAATAGCTAACAGAAGTTAACCGAAACCCTTAATGGGTTTAATATATTTCCCTGTGTTAAGCTTGCTTTAAATAATAATTTCACAATGAAACATTTGTGCTTTAACCCTTAATAAGAACATTTTTTGAACAAAGACTTGCCTCTATTGTTGACGTAGTATTTTTTTTTATTATTATTTTATTGTGTCATATTACATTGTCATATATTTACAGATATAGGGATCAGATAGCACATTTACACTATGTGTATGAGATATAAATTAAATGATTAAATATGAAATATAAAAATAAAATAAATATACTGAATCAAAATTAAACTTACATAAAACATCTTAATAACATTCACCCTGTTTACATTCATCTTGGGGAACTTCCAACAGTGATTGTTCCTCAACTTGTAAAGGAAAAAGCAGGACTCCCAAAGATTCTGGCGATTCTCTCTCAACCGCTTCAGTGCTATTAAAGCTGGGCTGTCAGTTGCTAGTGGAGTTAAGAAATAGGTCTTTGCAGCCTTGTAATTGTAGCGGTGCCGATTCGAATACGGCCTAGGAAGTTGACTTTTATTTCTGTGTTGGTCCCACTAAATGAAAACTTGATCCCTACACCATACTTTTTTTATAATTTATTTATTGTTATTTACAAATGTATACATATATACATATCAAGTAAATTTGCTGTAAGTGATATTATGACATGATACAAACATTTGGAGAATCTGCCCATTGATAGAACTCCAAAAACACTTCTAAAGGAGAAGATCTCGAGACCATCTTCTTTCAGACGCGATTACAGGAGGATTATTAGGTAGTGAAGAAGAAGCCAGGTTAGAAACGAGTTGGTTTGGGTGGTTGGGAAGTTTATTATGCAAGGATTGGTATCTGGTTCTGGCCAAATCGGCAACATAGGGGACATTGAGGTCCTGATGGATGATTTGATTTGTGACAAAGTAAGGAGCATTAAGGATTTTACGAAGAATTTTGGACTGTAAGGATTGGATTCGAGAGGAATTAGATGGTTTAGTGGAGCCCCATAGCTCAATTCCGTATGTCCAGATAGGCCTTATAATAGCCATGTAGATACACTATACTTAGAATAGTGTGGTTACCCTGTTGATAAACCCTTTCCTCCCCGATATGTCAAACGACAAGGAAGGGTCTCATAAAAAATAAAAATGTGGTATTAAAGATGACGCTATAATAACGCCGTTTAGATAAACTCAATCAGATGTTATGCAATACTATAGTTTAGCCATCATTAAACCATCGGGTTAGCGGCGTTGATGAACATGGAAGTTTTACGCCACTAAGCAAAATAGAACGAACGGAGTATCCGCCTAAAATAAAAGATCGCCATTATAAAGTTCATCATTTTTTCTAATACAATTGGTATTACAAGTTAACTAAAACCCTGATGGTTTTAATAAATGCTTATATTATTTTAATATCAATAGTTTTAATGAAGAGTTGGACGAACGAGGAAAACGTATTTGAAAACATGAGTAGGAATGTATTGATCAGTCGATTGGGTTGTTGCTTTTTTAGGCATAACCCTAGTTTTGAACTGATTCAGCTTTATTAAATAAATATAAATAACTTTTTTTTAAAACAATGTAGATTGAGATGAACTATTATTGAAACATTATTTAAAATAAAGATGTTAAAAAACTTAGCATCTTTTATACTATAAATTGTTTTGTATAAAATGGAATCGTTAAAAAGGTTATGTAGATTTAAACCAGCTCACCAAATTTATATGAGCGACATAAAAGTTAATTAAAACCACGCCCAGCTAATATTTAACTTAGTTATGCTATAAAATTGCATCATAGAACCCGATGTATTTTTAGGACTGCAATATACTGCCTTCATTTTCTTTTTTTTTGTTTTGTTTTGTTTTCAATTTACCTTGTATTATTAGAGTTTCAGTTTTTGATTTTCAATATGAGAGTTCTCAAAGCTTTGACAGAAAGCTGTGGGTATTGGATTGGGAAAATCCAATGAAATAATTTTGGAATATTGGAGCAGTGTTTTCTGTTACGAGCATGCCCTTCCATTTCCTTTAGTTGAGCAGACCTGTAACATTCCCTGTTTTTTACTATTAATACAACATCCAATTAACACTAAACATACCACCACGCGGGTCAAATGACCATTTTTGAAATTTCGTTCAGTATTTCTTGTACACAACGAAAATCGCAATATATCTTACATAACCTGTAATATACATACAACCCATTTTTCAATATTTACAACTTTCTATATTGTTTACTTTCTGAAAATAATTTTTAGAACGTCTTGTCTACATTTACAGTAAGTTACATGGGAATAAAGTAATTGCTATGTAACTTATTTACTTTTCCTTTAGTATACATTCATTTGATTTTTCAATATCCAAAAATTTCTTTATTTTTAACTTTCTGAAAAAAAAATGATAACATGTCAAGTCTACCGCGAGCGGTCATTTGAAAACTTGGACAATTCATGTTAATTACAACTATATACTTCGGAAAGTGCACTTCTAATATTATAATATCAGTCCACAATGAAAATTTGGATCTTCCGTTTATTGGAACATGATGCATGATTGGAACAAATACATAACTTTCTTTTACATTCTTGCGATTCGAACTGTGTGCATCAAAATATACCAGAGTGTATAATATAAGTGATAACCGCTCAACAAAGTGAACAGAACCAACAATATTTTGTTGTACGATTCACATTTCATTTTTTTTTTTTTTTTTTTATGTTCTTAATGTTTTTGTCCGGTTTGATTTATATTTTAGCTTTTTCCTATCATTTGTATATTCCTTCCCCAAAATGTCAAGAAATTCGAGGTACAACAATTCTTCTTTTCTCACTATCTCTTGTGTGCTGCTAAGCGTGGAGTAGCTGGCTCAGATCACCTTGTCCAACGATCCCAAACCTGTGGAAGCCTTCTCATCTCCGGCATGGTGCTTCCTCTCTATGTGCCATTTCTCTCAATCAGACCAGCATACATGAGCCTTGGCCTGCCTTGAGCTCGCCTTCCTCCCGGTTTTGATTATTGAAGCCACTTGGCCTTGCCTTACGGTCATATCCCATTCTGTTAACATGCCCAAACCATTTCAGCTGTCTAATATAATAATAATTCAATTTAATATATGAAATTAGAGGCATTTGAGAGTTAAAAATTGAAAGGAATGTATATAATGCAAAATTATATGCATTTATCGGAATTCTATATGCACGTAGTGCATATGAGGCTAAAAATATGGAGCTAGCATAGTTATAGAACAAGATCCTATTATATTTATGGGGCTTAGCTAACTAAACGCTTGGATTTTATGCAAAGAAACGACGGGTGAAGAAATATTTAGGTAAGAATTTTTATTCCATTTGACTGAACAGCTTGGGACCGAATATTTGAAGAAGAGAGAGCTAATAATAAAGAATATTCGTCAGAAATAATAAAAAATACATCTATAGATTCATCTAGACGAAAAGCTTCTAAAATAAAGTCAATTAGACAAACCAAAATTGTACAATATTTGAAAAATACGAATGTGGAAAATGTGCAATACAAAATACTACGATTTGTAAAAAATATGCTGAAAATGCATAAATGTAAATAAAACGTTTCTAAATAGAAAAAAAAATGTTTATGATTGGCTATAATCTTTTATTAAGATAATATTTTTTATTTGTCATTCGATAACTCTTAGTAGGATTAGGTATACATGGAATGTCGGTAGGTTTAGTGTTAAAGCAGAATCGCATAAACCACTGATCGTGCCACGTTATCTCAACGATCCTAGGTACTTGTGGTTGTAGTCTTCGCTATAATTAGCATAATAAATCGATGTCAGTTGGTCCCTTGTTAGTTTAATGAGATACCAATAAAATGTATAGTAGTTTTATTTTCGTTTTCAGGTGATTTGTCTAAACTTACTGTAGCCCTTGTTCTCAATCTGTTATTAATTCATGCATTTTTTTAGACATTCTTACTTTCACTTACTTAAGTATGAAATATATAGTAAGTAAGTAATACACGTCTCCAATTTTGTTTATTTGTAATAAATAACTTGTTATCAATGTTTGAAGTAGCGAAAAATAGATTAATACAAAATATTAAAGAACTTTATGTATGAGTAAGGAGTAAAAAAGAAAAATAGAGACCAGAGTTCAAACCAGAAAATGTCGGAACCTACTGGTATATCCCGATCGCATTCGTATGTACACGGCTTCGTTGTAATCTTTAAACAGTAGTATAGTCGAAAGAAATAAAGTTTATATTTCTTATTCTCACCTTGATAAACCTGAAATATGAATTTTTACTTATCCCCTTGTGAAGAACTTATTCAAGAATCCTTTGTTTACTCATGGAAGAGTCAGTGATATTATTTATATTATTATATTAATACTGATATAATTTCTTATAAGATTTCTCCTGAACCTTATTTATGTGTACTTCAGACATAAATAAAAAATATTTACAAGGAAGACCATGTTTATTACGTATACCTTCCCAACAATAAAGTGCACTGATGCATTTACTGCATTCTACTTTTTTATTAATTCTCGGTGTATTACTTTTTATATGATTTCGCTATATTGATTTTCACTATTTCTATAAAATCTTTTACATTACTATTTTTATGATGTTGCTAAATTATTTCAACTTAGTCTATATTAAACACAACAATATCATTCCACTCAACCTTTTACTTATCCTAATTAAGTCAATATTGGTCCCTTCTATATTATATGTCTACTTAGTTTATAATAATAATTTACTCATCATTTTTTGTCATCATAAAATATTATCTTAAGCAATAATTTCTTTAACCTAAGATAGTTATTGCCTTATTTGTTATCACTTTCTTTACTTATCATAATATAGTGAAATCATTACTGCTACCTTAATATTATTAATTTATCAGTCCACTATTAATTACTTAGTCAGTTAATATTCTTCTAGGAGTTAAGTGGAAGTTATGGAAAAAAAGACAAAAAAAAATTAGTGAAGTAATATAATTTCATATCCAGTTTATTTAATTATGAGTTGGAAATAAATCATCAACTGCAGTCAGGAATATAAAAAATAAATAAATAATCGATAAGGACTATTAGCAGGGTCAGTAACAGCTAATAAATTCAAATCTAAAATATCCAGTTTTCATGTGCGGAATTTTCTCATTGATTTCATCTTCATTACCCTTAAGTGCTTCGTGCGAAGTGGATGTTATACTGTAATTTGTTCTGGTGTCAGAGCATAGTGTGCCTCTTGTTTCAATGTGCTTTAGTGTCAGTGATGTGTTGCATGTTTCGGAGAGTGGTGGTTTCAGCCCTCTCACCACGTAACTGAGCGAAGGAGCAGTCTGTCCGATTCACTACCTATAGTAGAAAATCTAGATTTTTAGGAAAAGTTCAAAGTAATAATAATTTTACCATGGAAAGTCTCTTATAAATAATATAATTATAAAAATAATTAAAGTAATTGTAATTTTAATTTTAAAACTATAAAATTAGAATGGAAGAAGCTTATGGTCTTCACCATTATAAAAGGTTAAAACTGCAGATAAAAAAAATTGAAATTCATAAAGGATAAAGTGATAAAAATTAATAAATTATGAAGCGGAAATATTTTAATAAATGATTCATAATGAATTAAAACCACAAATAAGATAACTCCTTTGCTTTATGTGGAATATCTGACAAAGGATGGCCTTAATTAATTGCTATGTATATTTCAAAGTTTGGTTATTATTATTTTTATGTTGCTCTGACTTATGGTTGTTATCTAATTTTTTTTTGTTTGTTCATCCCTGAAGAAATCCTGAAGTTCAAATCGAAACGGCGGCTCAAATAACCTTGTCTGATTTTTTTCTGGTTTAGATGTTTTGTTTTGTAGAGAACTTAGTAATTTTAGAATTACAACTAATATAGTTTACCATAAAAATTATAACTTTTGAGTTTTCTGATAAGATTTTTTTTCTTCATAATTGTTTTCCTGCTTTTTCTTTGGATATTTATAAAGGCGTCCTAGCAGTTATATTAGATTAAAAAAAATAATTAAATATTTAAATCCTCAGTAGAAATGTAGCAAAAATTGGGTAGTGTTATCTAGAAATGAATGGCTACTGCTCCAGTTAATTTTAAAAGGGACCGATATATAAAATAGAACTCAACTCAAGTTATTATGAATTTATTAGTGAACGTTAGAAGAATGAATGAAAACAGGAAACATTGGCATATACTGCTTTCTTAAAATGTTCACTGGAGTCAGCTAATTGGGACCAGTATGAAGAGAAGAAACCAAAAATAATGTTTCTGTTATTTTAATGTGTTATTCATTCAAAAATAGACTTTATTCTGTTATCACTGAAGTTTAGATCAATATTTCCGTGTTTTTGGTCCACTATATTACAGCCTGAGAGTAGTTTTGAATATAAATAGATATGCCACAAATTTGTCAAATAGAAGATAGATATCATATTGATATCTCCTACATAATTTAATCTAAACATATAGATAACTACACTTTCTGATATATACTATATATTTATATACTTGAAACTGAAAGTGATTATAATTTTTGGTTGAAATCATTTATCTATAAAGAGATTAAAGGAGGATTTTTCCCGAAGCAACTCATGGCTTCGGTCTTCTTATTGGTGATCAGTAAAGTCGATTCGACGACCATATAAGACGTCGGATTACATTTTCGATGACTTGTTTTCTACCTTTTCTGATCTCCTTCCTTCATCTTTACTTCTCCCTTTTTTCTTTTTCCTCTATATCCCATTTGACGACTTAGCAATTGAGTTGGAAAAGCATTTCTTTGAAAAAATATTTTTCAATAGTCTTTTATTCGAACACATTAGATTTGTTCTAGGTTACATGTAAAGTAATAAACTATAAAATAACTCAACCACAGCTATTCTGTTACAAATTTCCATGCGTATAAGTAAATTTAATGCTTGATGTATCAGAATATATTTTAAGGTAACTATATAATAGGAGAAGTTTGTCGGGGGGTGCGGTCAGCAAAGAACAACATAAATAAACAAAACTATATTTATTTATTTTATGCCGACGTTTCGACTTGAGTTTCAGGTCATCATCAGGGGTTGTGGCGTAGAAGGTAGGCTAGTAACTGATCATTAGTAACTGATCAATCAGTTACTAGCCTACCTTCTACG
>NW_027113079.1:82624-103140 GCF_000696795.3 Halyomorpha halys | reverse complement strand
AGGTCGAAACGTCGGCATAAAATAAATAAATATAGTTTTGTTTATTTATGTTGTTCTTTGCTGACCGCACCCCCCCGACAAACTTCTCCTATCATTAATCTACGGTCAACCATCTACACCTCTTTAAGGTAACTAGTTTAAAAAATATTATCTCCCTCTTTATAATTATACCTTCATAATTTTACGTGCAAATGTAAATAGTTGAGTGCATTCCATTACAAATTTTGATGCGAAAGAGTAAATTTTATGTTTCTTTTGCCTATCCTTCCTTCACAATAGTTAACGGTGAGTGTAGGTAATAAGTAGGGCTTGAAACTCCCTATAAGTACATATTTTATATTGAAAAAGATATCAAAATGTACAAACTCACTTTTTATGCTTTGGCACATTTGAGGTCAAATTAAACAAATGTCAATCTACATATATTTACATATTTCATTTAATTTACATATTTCTGCATATTTCACCTCATGTTTGTTATGTCTTATATTTATTTACAATGGAAGTTGAATAAGGATACGATATAAAAACAAAATCTATAAAGTGTATGTTCATATTCCCTTCCGTAGCCTGTGGGCCCTATGCAAGTTGCTAAACGTTTCCTAAAATTCATTGTAGGTTCTTTCCCTACCCCCTAAGAATCGAACCCGTCAGTGGACTCAGATCACACTCCTCTTTGAAGTCGTTCCTTCTAAATTTTCAGGTGATAGTAAAATGCAATCATGAAACCATTTTCCCATTTTTTAATGACTCAATGAATCATTGAACAGGAAAAATGCTGCTTGGTTGGCTGCACGCACAAGTCTTCTTGTTTTTGGGCAAATATAATACTAAAAATATTTTACCTAAAAAGCTTTTTGTCATATGTCTTGCGCAGGCGTTCTGGGTTTCTTAAACTGTTAGGTCTAGATTTCCTGAAGCTCCAAAAACATTTACAAATAAATGAATGTAGATGGTGAGTCTGCTGCTGTTACTCCTAATTACTCGCAAAACTTTTAGGAAATCTAATTTTGTAAAATAATCAACAAACAATTAAAATTTCATCGCACTCATTATCTCGCAGCTTGAATCATTGGTCGAACCTCTTTTAAAAATACAGACATTAATAATGAAGAAATTCGCAAAATAGGACGTCTTAAACTAGTGAAAACAAAATGCAAACGGAACTGCAAAATATTTTAAAAGTAAATCTAACTAATTTACTAATCTAAAATTACCTAAACTAATAATTGAAAGGAAACTGTGGGAAAAAAAAACTGTTTTCTTCCTATTTCATTATATCATGTAATCATATGAAATTCATATATGTCGGATCAAGGATTGATTAGTATGCTGTGTAATGTAGCAACCCAATGTATTTGGGCAACATGGATGAATAAAGTATTTCTTTCTTTCTCTTGATGATACCGAAATTATTAATAGAAAGGGAATAGTCAGAAAAATGTCAATTGAGTGGACCATTTTGGCTGTCGAAACTATGAGATATATTTTTTTACGTTTTTCCTAAATAGTAAGAAGATCGAAATTAGAGGCCACTGTAGACAAGATCTAAAACGAATAATTATAAATAATAATAATGACTTTTATTAATAGAGGTCTGACGAAATGAAAACTCGACCTGCCCACACTGGCTAGCATAGAAAGTTAACCTGTAACATACCCCCTCCCCTTTCTTCCCCTGTAAGTCAGAATGGCCGAAAATAGGGTAAAAAAAATTAATTGAGTAAAAGGTCAGTTTTATAAATTAATATTTGATTGAATCGTTATTTTAAAATTATTATACATATATATGTAGATAGTTAATATTTTTAATTATATGAAAATCCTAAACCTAGTAATTATTTGTTTAGGTATCTTCCTATATGAACCTTCAATAATAAAGACAAGAAATGAAATAGAGTTTATATCACACTCAATTTTCTAATTTTCTTGATTCAAAAATTGTATTACGTTTATTAACGTAGATTACAATATTTTTTTTCTACTTTTACTTTGAGATGAAAGTAAATAAATAAATTGTCATTAATTCAATTTATTGTTATAAAATACTAGATTAGATCTCAATGTTAAACCCAAAAGTGAACAAAACGTTTATTGTTGTACAATGCTTATCTCAGAAATCACTCGTTATTTTTTTGTTACAATACACTTGGCAGAATCGATAATAACGAAAACGTTATACAATAAAGTTACATGCCCATAACAACTACAAACCCATAATAATTTTATAATAGCAATAATATGGGTTAATGAATTTGTTTAATAAAAAATAGTCACGCTTTCAAAATAATGAATTAGGCATGGATTAAAAAAAATCATGTTTCCATTGAAAATAATATGCTAACAGATATTTATTGTACAAAAGGTTGCAAGCTTTCACCAAATAAACTAAGATTTGACAACAGCTGCCCATAAAAATCCAAATAGATAATAGTAAACTGTACTACTAAGAAAAAATATATATGAAAACAATTCCTTCGTTATTCAAGACATCTAACTCAAAAAAATCAACTAAAACTTCACGTTAAACTAACGTGAAAGTATTACAACAACTAAAAAATCACGTTTTCCTATATGTCCCATAATACTTTAAGAACAAATAAGTAACCAGTTGTTGCATTGAATTCCTACATTTCATAAAATTAGTAAACTCGTAAAATAAAAAATAATTTTGTTATATCATGTAAATACATGTATTGTTTTTATGACCGATCATTGAGTGATTGGTATCCTGTGTAGTGTAGCGACCCAATGTATTTGGGCAGCATGGCTAAATAAAGCATTTCTCTCTAGCAAATGCTCGATTATGAATTTTACAAAGAATGAGTGAGAAAATAAATTTCGGAATGATGATTTATGGATAAATATAAGCCTCTAGTAGGTAATTCACTAAAAAAGTGTCTCCTTTACTTTGGCACTTTGTCATTTTATTTTTGGACAACTTGACAGCTTTGAAATATTTTTTCCTCATCTCTCATGACTCTTGCATGATAAAAAGTATTTCTTTTCTTTCCAATATTTATTACAGAATATATAAATTTTAACCAAAATATTGTATAATAAGCTATAGAGAAGAAATCTTCAACAACTTCTGCTTGTAGATTTATTTTCAACATGTTTGGTTGAATTCGGAGATTTATCGAGTAAATTTATTAATATTAATAGTTTTGGGTAATTATCTTCTATAACTACCCAATGACATCCCTTAGCAAATTTTACTAAACATTGCATTACACTTCAAATTGTTTTATGTTATGTTCCTGGTAAATTTGCATTCCTATGCGTAGGGTAGTATCCAAGAAACATAGTATAATATTTTTTGTAATGAACATTTCAAATTTGGGTTAAGCATGCTGAGCACATGATCTTAATTAAGTATCTATCTAACTGAAAAACATCCGACGTTTAAGTGGACCAGTCATTAAAAAAATAATGATTTTACAAGGGTTTTTAGTTTAATGTCTTCATATTAACAAAGTATTTTTACAATTACCTACTGTTATCCTGTTCTGCTGGAAACTGATAATAAAAAAGTTTTTTATTTTGTATTCTGATTTTATTTAATTTGAAATACTCCGAAGATTGTGCCACATACTGGGATTATTTTCTATACTGTTTTATATTTACAGACTGTGCCTAAGATGGTGTTATTGTTACAAAGAAATACCAGTCTATGGTGTAATCTGTATAATAAGCCGAACAGAATGTGATAAGTGAGTGATAATAGATTTAAGTTAATAATTAATTTAACTAATTAATACAATTAAAAGCTTTAAATGTAATTAAAAAGTGACAAACTAGGTTAATTTGAATAACTTCATTAGTTTTCATTAATTTGAATAATCTGGGCTGAATAGTTTGAAAAAAAGTGTAATATTTGAATGTAAGGTGAATTTGTAGTTAAGATTGTCCTTGAGGTTCAACGAAACGTTAAACATTTAAATATTAAGATATATTGTTTGAGACCTAATTGGATACAATTTAACTTATTTAAACAAAATAAGTAATTTTTTCGTCAGATGTAACCACTATCGAAGCAAATCAGCAATATTCCTTTAAACTCATTAAAGAAAACTTACCGAACTTCAACACAAACGATATTTGTACTTCATTTTCACAATTTCCCAGGTATAAACCGGCTTTCTCAAAATACACATGTAAGTACTCAAATACACTTGTTTTTTTATTTATTTATTTAATGTGATTTACAACTGTATAAATGATAAATACAATAAGTAAATATGTTGTATGCTTCATTTGCACTTGAAACTTCAAGCATTAATTTAAATTAGAAGGTCCCGTGCCCATCTTCTTTTCAGGCACCTCGGAGGAAAATCAGGGATTGTTAAGGATGAGAGATTAATAATTAATGAGTTAGGATGGTAATGGGTTTGGAATGAAAAGACGCATATCTGTTTTGGGTCAAATCTGCAACGGAGCATCAAGGATTTTACGTAGGATTTGGGATTGTAATGATTGGATGCGGGAGGAATTTGATGGTTTGGTGGAGCCCCAGAGCTCAATTCCATATGTCTAAATTGGTCTGCTTATCGTAGTGCATACTAATTTTTTGTAGTGAATGGGAAGTTTAGAGCGTTTGTCAAGTAGGTGTTGTAGCAATCGGTTTAATTTACGAGCTGTTTCTTGTTGTTTCAGTCTTGTATGTGGATTCCAAGTAAGTCTCTTGTCAAGATGGAGTCCTAAGTATCGAATCTGTTCAAGAGGCGTTAGTGGAGTATTTAGAAAGGATACAGTAGGACAAGAGTGTAGAGGTTTACGACAGAGAGTAAAGGTGATCTGGTTGGATAAATACACATATGATTACAAAAATGTAAGTAGGTTGAATCCCGATAAAAATACTAACCATAATATTTACGTTTGAGACTCCATTACTGGGACTGATTACATTACATTAGGGACAGATTGCTGCAAACATGATAATTGCTACACAAACATAATTAAATTCAATAGCAATACTAATTATATTAATCGCTAATTTTAAAGGTCACAACTCTTCTAAAATACAAAGAATGTTAATAACAAAGTTGAAGAAAATGGTGAATTTAAAAATTTTTTTTAGCTATTGTATTTATTCAGAACTCACATTCCTATTTTAAAACTGGATCAGCGCCCACTATATTTATATAGAGTGTATACTGCTTGCACACTGTATATAAATACACAGAACTCCGTCAGGCAATGGAAATCCGTTAAACGGTAACCAAGGGAGAGGAGAGAAAAGTTTACACGTATTGGACATCCAAAGGGAGAGAAGTGTGGACACATCTCGTGCTTCTACAATAAAAGGTCTCCAGTAACATCCATACTTAAAAGGCTTATATACACACCATTTCCTCTATATTTTATTCATATTTCATATTTTAATAGTAATAATATTCATTTCTATGTTCAATATAAGTAATAATCATAATCACTTTTGATCAAAATATGTTTACTATCCTTAGTAAAAAATTAAAATTTAATATTTTTAAACGTAATTTCTTTTAGTAACTTATCCAGTTTATTTCAACTTTACTAAATCATTTTATTTTTCATCTTCAAATATTTTCTGCTTATTGGAGTAATTAATCTCTACTCTCCTAACTTTTTTTGAAATATATTCTCAAATGCTACCAAACTTTTCAAAAGAAAGGTATGGGATACTCTAATGCCAAAACAAAACATTAGTAGTAATAAAAGAAAAAATAATTAAATACCAGTGGATATCATATTTTTCCTATATCTAACACGAGGAATTAATGTCCAATTAAGTAGAGGGGAAAATTTGATTCATAATTGTACACAATGTTTCTAATAACAGCTAGTAAATTCAATATCTCCTTTTTAGATTCTACTGATATTTATTGATGCAAAATTTCTATAAATTGCGAATTTGAAATGTAATTTTCTAGCTCTACAGTGTAAACCATTTATTTATTTTAAATCGTAAAGTTGTCTTATAGTATCGCGTTTGTACAAAAAGTGCTAAATATTTCTTAATTATTTTTTCCAAAAAAATTATATATATAGTATCTACTTACATTATACGATGCTTTATGTTCTATTAATGATCATACCTGTAACACAAAAACAATGATATTAATATAATCAAGCTATCAAATTTGAAAAATAAAATAATTAAAATAAATCAAAATTTAGATAGGTTATCATTCAATAATAGTTGTATATTTGAAGTAGTATACATTCATATTATTTGCTGCTTAATTTTTAAATTTCCTTGATTTAAAGTAACCATAGTTTAGTATTAGGAAGCGCGGTGGTACTGTGGTAAGGCACAATGTTACTAACTCCAAGAACCTGGATTCGAATCCGGCTAGGTAGATAATTATTTTCTGTTATACTGTTGCCGTGAGTCCACCCTGTGGGTTATGGAGCCCTCCTGAGGTCCACCCAGGCTCATAAAGTGGGTATCATTAGTTGGGGAAAATTTTGTAGGTTGAGCATGATCTTGAAAAAATCACCTTGTATCAATGTCAATCCTTGTATAACCGTTGTTCTAAAATAGTGCTACTTACAAAGTACTGAACCCATGGCCCATCATGGGTCGTAGTAGTTCACATTATTGTTATTATTATTATAGTCCAATATTATTATGTTTGTTATTTCATGATGTCAATCTCTGTATTGTTTGCTTAGTAATTTTCATTTCTCTAAACTAATGAACCGTTTTAAATATAATTTGAGGAGGATGTAGACTATTTTATCTTGCACAAAATATGAAAATATACTTCTCAACCATCTACTATTAAAAGTTAAATAAATAAATTATATATTTATATTGCAGATATTATGTAACGCGTGAACCTAACAATTTCCAAAAGAATACATATACATTTTCTTTATACAATGTTTTTCAATTAGGTTTATCTATTTAAGGTACTTATTTTTAAATTTCCTTCTTTTAATTTCTTTATTACATAATATTACTTCATCGAAGTTTCGAAGATCTTCTTTCATCTTCAGTATGAAAATTCCAACGTTCTATATAATATACATTTTTTATTATTATTATGAAATACATAATTGCTTCTTTTTTTTTAATTTGTATCTCTCCACTAGGTACACTGTCCTTGTGGGATTTACATAATGTAATTTTTTCGTTACTGTTTTAATTTTATATAAAGTCGGGATCAGGAGTCTCTGATGCCCCCCTGCCGCGTACACCAGAAGACCCCGAAGACGCCAAGACCTATCGTCTGATATCTATCGTGGCATGCAAGTAGTGTCTTGCAAAACTGTCTTTTCCCTACTACCTGGCCACAGCCGATGACTATCTGGCCAACCTCTGAGATAGAGAGACATTTTTCCATACACCAGATGAAAATTCATGGTATTCACCATTTTCTCTTACCGCTCAACTTGGACGAGGGAAGTGGCTAGAAGTGACCGCGATAGCGAAACTTCCAACACCTCACACAGATAAGATATAACAATAAATTCATAAAAAAACACTCTAACATCTGTTATTATCTTATATTATTAAATAATTATCATGTTACTAACACGATCTACCCCTCCAGGGACTAATACTTGATTTAAGAAAATACATATGTCCATCAACGAGCAGCATAAAATCGCTCTAAATTCAACCCTCACTTTCCACACTTATTTAAATAAAATTTCAGCATATATGACTACTGGGATATTTTATTTCACTTTCTCACTTGGCTCTTACCCCTAACATAAATCTTACCTGAAATATATTTTATTATTTATCTAGTCTGGAAAATTGTATTTAAATGAAGAGCTGTCATAATGGTATATTCTTGAGAACCTGAAACACTTGATTAAGTGTTATTTATAACGAATTGTTATAAATAACTATTCTTGTTAAAAATATTTAATAAAAAATACCTAATTCATTGTATTTATCTTCTTTTTTTCGACAATATTAGAACTATTAGATAGAAAATACTGAAAATCTTTCCCTTAATTTATAACACTTAGCCGTCTATAAATATTTTATTAATATCGAGTTAAAAGTTATAAAAAAAATGTAGTGTTCGTCCGATAAAACTAGATAATGATATCTACCTAAAAAAAAATGTACTTTCAGAAAATCAGAAGTAATTCCTCGTAAAAAACTAAGAATCTTTTTCATTTCATCTGTATAAATTAAAGCCGTTGCGAAACTTAAATATGCACTGCACGCAATTTCTGGAAAAGAACTCTCCAGAAATCAGTGACTGAAACCAAGTATCAACATTTGCAGGAAGAGAACAGGACAATGATACAAACGGCTGGCAGATCGGAGGGGCCTCTCCCACTAACGAGATGTAACAACCATTTGGTTTCGGCGTAATTAGAAAACTTTTAACGAGCTCAATATGAAAATTTCCTCGAGCCCATTCTAATGACCTTTCATTGTGTTCATTGTATTCGCCTTGGGATGAGGTACTCCCTGTATTCAGAAAAGATCTTTTTACAAATCCTTCACCTCATTTCATAACTGCATGATTGTATCTCATTAAGTTCTAATTAAGGTAGTAGGTATAAAATAGATTATAAGATATAAGTTACTTGTCAAAGTTAATGAGGGCTGTCGACATCACATTAATAAAATTTAGCTGCAATATTTCGTAAGAAATTTTAATTGACTAAAAATAGATCAAATTTCTGATAACTATTGTTTCAGAATTTATATATACGAAATAATATATGTACATATTGTATAAACATCCGTAAACATTAGTGCTTGTGGTTTTATTATTTTAATTGAAGTGAGGATTCAAAGACAAGTTTATATCATAAAATAAAATTTATCTGAAATATTACTTTAAATTGTTCAATTTTTCTTGTGTAAGCAAGGAAAAAAATATATATATTTGTTGCTTGTAGCATATATGCTATTATTACACTCTACTTAAATAAGAGTTGAGTAGATTCTATTGAGGAATGTTTCAGCAGAAAATCATATAGCAGATTGCAGCCTATTTGAATAACATGCCAAGAAAAGTGAATCAACAATTAATTATAAATTTTTAAAATCTCAAATTCTGATGTACAATATTATATTATTATTATTATTCCATTAAAATCAGATCAATGGTTCTGATTGGTAATTTCTTTGAAACTTTATTGCCGCAAGAAAAAAAAAGCGAGAATAATTAAATTTCATACCGATAAAAAACATTGGTGGAAAATGGAATGTTTAAATTACACATTGTTTTCCATCTAAAGTATTTACCCCAATTATTTTCGTAACAAAGATGTGGAGATTCAGAGTAACAGAAGAAGAACAACCGAAATATATAAATAACATGGTGTGGAATAGTTTATAAAAGTTTAATGACTCCTATGGGACGGATGATAAGACATGGATGACACACTATGAGGTCTGCTTTAGACAAGAAAGTTTGGATGGCTTGAAGAGAGATGGCTGGAAGCCATTGTGAATCACCGCACTGAACTTCCATACCATGGCGGCAGCTGCTCATGGCATGACTGAATGAATAGAGCAGTCATTAGTTATAAATCCTGCTATGTCGTGGCAATACGCTGCGTTTCTACGGCGTATGGGTTTCCACAACTGCATTTTTTTATTTATCTAAATATTTGTAGGTGTTTTTATATTATGTATCGCTAGCTCTTTCTGATGGTAACCGACTTTAAATTCTTAAATGTCTATTCCTATTAAGAATAGATTGTCTATTAAAGCCAAGAACTAGATACCACAGACGCCCTTGCTATGGTATGCTAAATATAATTAATTATTAAATATCTTTCTCAACGGTATCATGTTTGCAAATTTATTAGGCATGATAATGAGGTGGCATGCAGGGATTCTAAATTATAAAGTGAAGTCTTGTTTGCATTATGTTATATTTACAATCTAGGTATAATGATATATGAGAGAAATTTTAAGTCAATAGATTTACCATGCCTATTTGCTTAAAATTTATTCAATATGCTATGAATTGAGAATTCAAGATGAGATCATTTTTTATTGCTATTGCCTTTCAAAATACTAACTTAGGATTTTACTTAGCTTATGTGCCTGGGAGGTTTAGTGGTATTTACGCAGTTCTTAGTGTTGTTGGTCTATGATTCATACCTTCGAATCTTTCTCTTCTGCCTTAGGTGTGCTTATTTGGGTGTTCTGTACTGTCTCATTTCAGAGTCTTTCCTCGGCTGCTTTGTATTCCTGACTCTTTTTTTTTTTTTTTCTAACCTCCTATTTATTTATTTTCAATCAATTACAATTATATATTACTTAACCTAGGAAAAATTATATATACACATATTTACATTTTGTCTTGTTTTGCCTGATGGTATTATAAGATGAGGAAAACATTGTCCGCTGAAGGCGGTTTGTACATGAGTGGCGGACCATTCCGGCTGGTGGTGTTGAGGTGTGGGTGACTTCAGGCTTCAGAGCCAGAAGTCCTTCCCTTGGCGAGGACCTCGACCAAGGGGACCGGCTTTGCCACCTCCCAGGTCTTGGGGGAGGGGCGATTTCTCGAAATAGGGGATTGGCACAGGCTTTCAGCCCATCAAAGAATTTGATGTGCCTACGGCCTATGAATTCCTGACTCTTTGTGTGTTACCTAGCCCTCCATTGGCCACTTCCGTTTGGGGCGTGGACAATTTTCCTCGGCTTCTCTTTTGATGTTCCAGATGTCCTTATCGTCCTTTCACATATCTTTTATAACCACAAATAATCAGTTGTTTGGATAGGTGTTACACCTGCCCCTCGGCTTGGGCCTCCCCGGCTGTTTTTGATGTAAGGTTGCGTACCATACTACCAGTTAAGTACCGTACTTATGGTTAAGTTAAGTACCACCAGGTACCACATACCATATATGTTCTTCGGGCGGCTATTGACACATTGTTAGGTGGGAAAAGCTGACAATGCACACTCTGTTTAATTAAATTTAACTTCTATTTCCTCCATTCACATGCTGGTGTTTTCAATACTGACTGGATGTTCGTGCAAATGCATTCTATGTTCCCTAGTTTCAAACTCAACCAAATTTCTTCAACAACTTGATTCATAAAAACTATTGACATCAGTTGAATAATACACTAAATCGCCTGTTTGAACATGGTATATTTTCAGGTTTTGTCTCTCGAAATTGCATTTTTTTTTTTCAGTTTTTATTTGATATTATTGTTTTCTTTAAAATTTCGTCTGTAATTCATTAAAAAAATCAAATAAATAACTATGAAATTAACACTTGATATTCGCATACGAACACAATTATTTTTCTGGTAAGAAAATTCCAGTGCAGAACTATTCAGCCCTTTCTTTTCTCAGGGCACCCATGAAACTAAATATTGACTGTTTCAGGAACGAATCGAACTTGCAACGTTTTTTCAATGTTCCCTCTGCCGTTGGTGTAATGTTCTCTAATTCGATACTCCTTAAGAATCATTTATTAAGTAATTCTATCATACTCAATAGTCTTACTCCTACATTACTGATATCCGGATATAAACGATTTACAAATTACAATAGTTGAACTCATTTTAATTTTTCTTATGTATTTCAAATTATTGGAAAGGTCAAGGTAAAAGGAAAAATAATCTTATATTCCTCTTTTTTTTCTCCTTTTTTTAAATATTAAATATACTTCATATCTTAAAGTTAATAAGCTTCTAAATAAGTAATCATTAATGAAATTCTTATAGCTGCTTTCTTTATATATTTTAGATCTGACAAGAAAGAATTTTTTTGTCTCAACCCAAATCACAATTTATATCGAATGTGAACATTCATAAGAGAAATAAAATGGAAAAAAAGAGTAATTTGAAATACTTCAATTTCTTAAATTTAATTTATAATATTTATGGAATTGAGCTCTGTGGCTCCACCAAACCATAAAATTCCTCTCGCATCCAATCCTTACAATCCAAAATCCTACGTAAAATCCTGGATGCTTCTTATTACGTTACAAATAAACTCATTCACAAAGACCTCAACATCGCATTCGTTGCAGATTTGGGCCAAAACAGATATGCGTCTTTTTCCGCATTCCGTCGCATTCCAAACTCCTTAACCATCCTAACCCATTAATTCTTAATCTTTCATCCCTGATAATCCTCCGAGGCGTTGCTATGTATCGAGGAATTAGCCATGATTTCAACAATATGTCGTTTATTAAGGTGTTTCGTCATCTGCTCCTGATCAGGGTATCCTTCTGGGAAGCTTTTAGCATCCTCGGATATGGAAACATCTGTATTAAGTTTGTCACATTACCAGAGGCCCCTGAGAAAATTAGATTGACTAATCTTTAAGTATCGAAGCAGAAAATAGGTTAGGACGAGGGACCAGAATCAAATTAACCAGGCAGATCCTTGTCCAGGAAGTCCAACTTTTTATTAAACATCCTCGGCCCTGAGGAGGGGGACGCCTGCTTCGGGAGTCTTCGGACATCGATAACCAATCAGAGAAGAGATTTAAAAATAAGGTAACGCCCTAAAAGAGAAGTGGGAGAAAAAGACAAGAGGGAATTTACAGAAGAACAGAGAGACACTCTACAGGAAGGGCTAGACGGAGGCAGGCTCAAGAGGAAGGCTCAGACGAGTGAGGACTGTCAGGAGGACAGTCAGCAGGATGCGCTTCGACCAAACGGAGGCCAGGAAACCTGGACATCCCTGATGAAACAGAAGACACCTACGGCACTACATCCCACGGCATCAGCAGCTATAAGTATAAATTAACTAATAAGTAATCATGTAATAATTTATATTTTATGGCAACCTTTATCTGAATCATTTTAATTATAATAACAAATTGTAAATAAATACTTAGTTTCTTTATATAGTTTATATACTGATTATATATCCCAATATACCACTCTTTATTATCCTATATAATTAATGGTAAGAACATTTTATAAATATAAAGGTATTTAATTGGTAAACTGGTAAACACACAAACAGCCTTTGGAAAGGAATCCAATTATAATAATAGATTTTTAGGACTCAATTTATAATCAATTAATTAACTTATTTTTGGATAATTGCCTTCAGCGATTATCCTGGCATCCCAAGTAAATCTGCTACTAGAACATAGCAGCGTCTGAAAAGATGATGGCCACGGGACCTTCTAATTCAAATTAATGTTTGAAGTACCACCAATGGGTGGTTCCTTTCCAAGATTTTCAAGTGTATATGATACATACACCATATTTACTTATTGTATTTATTATTTATACAGTTGTAAATCTCATTAAATGAATAAACAAATAAAACACGTGTATTTGAGTACTTACATGTGTGTTTTGAGAAAGGCAGTTTATACCTGCGAAATTGTGAAAATGAAGTATAAATATCGTTTATGTTGAAGTTCTGTAAGTTTTCATTAATGAGTTTAAAGGAATATCGCTGATTTGCTTCGATAGTGGTTACATCTGGCGAAAAAGTTACTTATTTTGTTTAAATAAAATAAATTGTATCCAAAAAAAATTAAGTCTCAAACAATATTTAAATGTTTAACGTTTCGTTCAACCTAAAGGACAATCTTAACTACAAATTCACCTTACATTCAAATATTACACTTTGTTTTTCAAACTATTGTGCCCAGGTTTAATAAAATTAGTCAAATTAACCTAGTTTGTCACTTTTTAATTTAAATTTAAAACTTTTAATTATACAACATATTTACTTATTGTATTATTTTGTACAGTTGTAAATTACATTAAATAAATAAATTTAAAAAAAATATAAAATTATAGAAGAGAAAAATGACTGTAAGAAAGCACGAGAATATCCAAAGGTAGTTCAAAACTCCCAATCAGTTGGGAAATAGTATTATATATGAAGAAGCGACTACAGCTGTATCAAAACTGAGGATTCAGGTGACTGCTGAAATAAGCGACTTCACGGCTAGATTATTCAGGAAAGCAGAACGTCAACTCGTCAAAGTTATGCAAGATATATCGCAGAGGAAAATTAAACTCCTAACTGAGTGGAAGACAAATATTATTTCCATATTAGAGAATCTCCTCAAAATTGGAATTATTTTATAATTTGAGCTTATAAACAAAAATTCTTGACATACATTCTCTCTAAGCCTGTTCTATTTTTTATCGCGACTCATCTGCTGATAGTTATTTATTAAATAATGCATGGTTTCATTTAAGAATATATTCAATAAACGGAATAAAAAAAATCGATGGAGACAAAGTGTCTCCTAAAACGATAAAAAAAAAATAATGCTCTCCAATAGCTAATTCATCAATCCTAAAACTAATTCAAATAACCAGAACCGAAAGAAATAAAATATAAGAGATTAAATAAAGTGTTGACCAGCGTTATAATCTCTGCCTGGGCTAAATTAAAAATGCATTAGGTATAATAGAGTAGAGACTGTTTTAATACTGTATTCGGAGCTGAGGGTTTGGGGCCACACCTCACTGCGGTCAACGCAGGGCAGATTAAACGGTATTACATCCTAAATTATGGCTTCCATTGTAGGCTGGCTTACTCTTCCGGTATTTTTCATTTCCAGGTATATTCCTGGAAAAGGTGAAATTCGGATTGTATAATAACTAAAAATAAATTTTGTCCGCTGGATTTTTCATTAAATAATTTATGAAATTAGAAGTAAATACCAAGGATAGGGCCTGTGTAATTAAATTTCATTTTAATAAACCCCTAGGAAGACTGAAATACTATGATTGATAGTCATAGAAATATAATATTACATTCTTATAAAATATGGATTAAACAATAAAGGGTTCTAAATTAAATGTAATGAATTTCTTACAAGTTACAAGGTTGCCACTAAGTAACGGCGATAGAACAATAATTATTAACCACTAGTTATATTCAAATAAATAATTGTATGAATTGATTTCAACCCATAAAGACATAACAATGAATAGATTATATAGACCTTTGTAGTATTGTATTAAAATTAAAATCTGTAACGCTACACAGTACTTTGTAAGGAAGTACTGTTTTTTTCCAATTAAGGGTACCCTATTTATAAGGCTGGGTGGAACTAAGGAGGGCTCCAGAACTTAGAGGGTAGACTCACCCTCACAATGTAACAGACATCAGTTTTCAGTCCAGCCGAATTAGAAACCGGGTCCTTGGAATTAGTAGCATCGTGCCTTACCACGGTGCTACCGCACTCCCGGTAGTATTGTATAGAATATATTATTAGTAATCATGTAGTAGGTAATAATATTAGTATCGTAAAGTGGGGCGTCTATGATACAGTTAGATTTCTTTGACTGGAGATTTCTTGAGTTCGCTTAAAGTTACCCTAACAGTCGAATTCGCCTGATTTTTGTATCTTCAAAATAACACAAGAGGTTGTAGGCCTTCTAAAATACGGGTGAGTAAGTGAATCACGTTCGACTGCCAGATTTTTGCCTGCTTATGATACCCATTTTTTGAGGCTGGGAGAACCACGGAGGGCTCTCGAATCCATAAGGACTACAGTGAAACATAAAATAATTATTCACCACAGCCGGATTCGAATCCAGACCCTTACCCTCTTTAGTAGCACAATGCTTTATCAATGAGCTAACCACTCCCGTTTATATAACGGATATTTTTATAATTATTAAAAAATGTGTCGAATATGAATTTGATTCAATTAAAGTTGAATAAAAAATGAATGACCTATAAATACATGATTTCTGTTACAATATTAGCAAATTGAGGAGTTTTAACGAGGAGGGAAGAGTGAAATTAATTTAAGTTCTTGTGGACTCTTTTATCATATCTAAGCATAAAAAAAGTATCTTCATATCCATTTATGATTAATTGAAACAATTGGAATTTATATAAATATATTTTTTATGAATATACTGTAATATAATATTTGACAATTAGTATCGAAACATTGGATAAGGCAATTTAGATTTAAATCATATGAAACTAAGCAGAAGAAGTTGAGGACAAGAACAAAGCGTGGTAGAACAAGATGCTCTTGTTGATAAACGAGGTGCTAGATAAAGGAAGTGCCGCCGGGTTGCGTGACCATCACTTCCCTTCTAATTCTTCTCAAATAGCATGATAAACTATTACCTTTTTTTATATTTACTTTATCTCAAGTTCATCAACACCTGTTGTAGATGAAAGTTAGTTTTCACTTTTATAAGTAAATTTTTCACGGCATCAATATTTTTTTTTTTAATAATTTATTTATTGTTATTTACAACTGTGTAGACATATATACAACAAGTAAATTTGCTGTAGGTGACATAGTGACATGATATAAACATGTGGAGAATCTACCTACTGATAGAACTCCAATAACTGGACCAACAGATGAGAAGATCTCGAGGCCATCTTCTTTTCAGTCCTCTAAGAGGATTATTAGGTACTGAAGGAGAAGCCAGGTTAGGAACGAGTTGGTTTGGGTGGTTGGGAAGTTTATTATGGAAGGATTGGTATCTGGTACTGGCCAAATCGGCAACATAGGGGACATTGAGGTCCTGATGGATGATTTGATCTGTGACAAAGTAAGGATCATTAAGGATTTTACGAAGGATTTTGGACTGTAAGGATTGGATTCGATAGGAATTAGATGATTTAGTGGATCCCCATAGCTCAATTCCGTATGTCCAGATAGGCCTTATAATAGTCATGTGGATCAGTCTTTTGTAATGGATTGGAAGTTTGGACCGTTTGTCTAGTAAATGTTGTAATAGTCGGAATCGACGAGCAGTTTCCCGTCTTTTCAGTCTTGTATGGGGATTCCATGTCAGTCGTTAAAATAGATATTTAGCTGTTGATGCGAAAAATAAATTTCCTTTAGAATATTATCAATATTATTCAATCTATATTTGCTTGTACAACGTATTGGGTTTTCTCATCTTCAAGTACAATATTCCTTATTGTTAAGTAGATCCATTTCTTATACCAAATTTTGTCTAATGATTATATAATTAAAAATGATAACACAACTGTGTATATTTTTTACCTCAATATCTTTATACAAAAAGAACAAACAACTTACTATGATATAAAATCAAGAATAGAAATATCGTTATTTATATCAATCGTTATGTTTAAGAATATGGATTGGTCTAGAATAATTCGAAAATATTTTAGTTGCTTCATTTCTAAGACATTTATATTTATATAGCCATTTACAATCAGTATTTTGTGAAAGAGGGAGGAAGTCATATGGACCAGGGAAATTCCATACACCTAGATAATAAATCGGTAATTGTCTTCCACAGAAAATTTAAAACTTTTAATGTTACAAAACTATATCGGAGAATAGATCAAGTATGGGTTCGATTCCAAGATTATATTGATATTTAATGGTCTTTTTTGTTGAATCCTGAGTAATTTGTTTAGTTTCTGTTTTCTCATTGTGCCGTCTGTAGCCCAGGGAGTTGAGGTGTAGGTCTTTAAAACCTGGGAACTGCAGTGGCGCCTGTTAGAATCAGACCAAGGGATTGAGTTTTATGTATGTGGCGGTCCCGCGTTAATCGGGAAGGGGTCTGAAGGGACGGAAGTGGGTAAAAAACAAATCATGTTTTCCCTTTATTTTGAGTTTATTGTTACGTTAATTGACATTAATATTTAGTTAACTTTAGTGCATATGGTTTTAGACCTTGTTGTGTTATCCTTGAGATTCTAATTTTAAAAAGAGTGGGCATGTAAAACTTAGTGTTTTATAAGTTTTAAGAACCTTAAAGATGTTTGTGCTAACTAATGCGCTAAATTAAATTAGATCCTACCTAAATAAATTGCTGGTTCATTTTTACATATTGAAGAACATTGGCAGAATGCTTTAAAAGTGCGTGGATAAAAGTTTAATTCTAAAGGATGATAGATGATTTTTAGAAAATTTAATGTGATTATATAGAATTTTACAAGATGTTTAGTATAATAATTTAACTATTCACCAAATGAAGTACATTGCATCATGACTTTTTTTCTGTATTTTATTCGGTTATGTACTTTACATGAGTCATCACTCTAAGAGGAATACATTTCAAGTACCATCGAGACTATTAGAGCCTTTTTTTTTTTGTTACAGTCTGTAGAAAATAAATAAAAGAATATCACTGGAATGGAGGTTTTTACTAAATGAATTTTATATAGCGTACTGTAAACTGTTTAAAGTACTAAGGAATCCTGATGTATTTCCTGCATGCATTTTCCTTAGTAGCTGCTGCACTTAAACATTTTACAATTATCAAAAACACGTTTTTTTTGGCACAGGTCACAGAGGGCGCTAAACCGTAAACATCTGTTGAAAGTCGGATATCGAAAATTTGGGCATTACATTACCCTATTCGAAAATCATTACATTACCTCGCTTGCCTCTAAATTTTCTGACCTGTTACTATGGAAAAGAAAAGTGGGAAAATCACTTGACAAAATAAAGATTAGCAATAAAACGTATTGGTATGTGGGAAACAATGTGTACTTACCATGAAAGATCATGATAAATTTCATACAATAATTATCATTATTATCTTGGTGGTTAATGAATTCATCAAAACTTAATTTAATTCAAGTGAGATACATGGAAAATGCTGTAAAGAATATGGATAAAAGATAGAGAATACAATTCCATGTGACCTAAAGCAAGCAAGTTGTATAGAACTGAAAGTTTTTAGTAACTACTGAACCCGGGCTGCCATAGGAATGTTTTGCAACCCCACATCTACATGTGACCATCGGAGTTCTTTTTGTCCATTAGGGATGAAATTAGAAAATGAGAAAGAAAAAAAAAGAATAATCTAAACGAATAAATGCCATTTTCTCCGTTTTCAATTCAGTGTTTTAAAAGATTTTAGGGTCCATTATTAGAACAGGCCGGGAAACGAATGACTCAATTTGGAGAATGAATTGAGGCAATTACTTCATACATTTTCACAGCCGGGGTTCCGTGATATTGCGCTCGCTCCATTACGCCGAGAATTTTATTTTTTTGGTCACTTCGAAATGAAATGGTGCTATGAATCATGATAATATGTGGCTCGTGTATTGGCTAAAATATAATCAACTTTTTTTCTGGTGGAAATATGAGAGTTGTTTCAAAATCACCAATGATGATTTTGATATTTATTTATAATAAATTATTAACATTTGATAATATTTCCTAAATATTTTTTAAGAAATAATAAAACAATTATGAAAAATATACTTCTCATTAATTACTCATTTATTCGTATATAATTTATTCAATAAGTTATTTTAATAATAGTATGCCTGAAAGAAACATCTATTTTAATACAAATTACGTAGTATAATCGATAGGTTTTTTTTTGGTTTATTAATTATTACACTACATATTATATCAATTTAATTATTTCCTAATTCAAATTTAACCAAGAAAAAAACTAATAAAGAACCCAACAGAGAAAAAATATGGCTCGATTTAAATGGAAATAAAGCTTTTGATTAATCTATTTATTTCAACAACAGTACAACTAAACATCAATAAAATAGAAATAAATACACAAATAAAATTGCTTATGATAAATTAATTTAGGTTAAATATGTGTTTTATTAATAATTTTGAATAATTAATTAAGTCAAGCATCAATTAAAAAAACGTAGACAGCAGAGTCACTGAGGTCGTGATCTCATTTTTGTTAAAATAAAATGAATAAATAAAAAGGAATTAGTGGAATATTGTCTCAAAAAGAAATAAGCTCTATTAAATACTTAAAAAAAAAAAGATTTTGCAACTTTTGAATATAGCGATTCGAAGGTTAAAAAAAACATGTTTTTTTTTCGTTTTGTATTTAAATTAAAAACTTTTTTAAATATGTTTATTGTTTATGTGTATGTTTTTGGCTTTTGGTTATACATTAACAAACACCTTTTTAACTATTATTTTCCATTAAAAAAAAAAAAAAAAACTTGAGAATTAACAATCTGCCTCTTTTTTTCATAAAAATATTTAAATTATTGTTAACTAATAGTCTTAAATAAAAAAAAATGTTTTATAATAATTTTCGCAATAGACTATATATTTATATTTAAAACTTTGTTTATATATGTTTCGTTTTTATTGTGTGTGTTACAAATAACCGAACATTTTTTTATTAATTTAGTTGAAAAAATAAAAAAATAAATATATGAAACAATAAAAACTTCTGAATTTCTCTTCAATATTCATATTTTAGATCTGTGGCTGATAAAATGTACTGAAACGCAATTTCGGAGTTCTGATGGTAAACTGTATATTTACGACCTAGCCCTGCTGTAATGAAATTTCAGAACATAAAAGAGAGATTTGGGTTAATTACTGCACCAACAACTATGCGCGAATTCTTATTCCAATTAATTACCATTTTATCGGGTAATAAAAATAAATATAAAAATTGATTTTTTTAAGTGTTTAAAATTAATAAAAAATTAAAAGGATGTTAAAAATTAGTCACAGTTACATTTTTTAAATTTATTTATTGATATTTACAACTGTACATAAATGCATGAAGTAAATTTGAGGAAATCATAATGGTATGGTACAAGCATGTAGAGAAACTACCTAATGGTAGCACTCTAAAAACATTTTTACAATATAAGGTCTCGAGGCCATCTTTTTTTTCAGACACCTC
>NW_027113079.1:69298-77589 GCF_000696795.3 Halyomorpha halys | reverse complement strand
ATGTCATTATGATCAAATTTACTTGTTGCATTTTTTTATACAGTTGTAAATATCAATAAATAAAAAAAATAGATATAAAATAATAACACTTAATATGGTTATATGTGATTTAATTTCTGTTGTCCATGGCGTATGGAAATGTGTTCAACTGTGGCAAACTCCACAAATTCAATTGTTGTGTATAAAAGATATAGCCGGTCCAAATCAAATCTAATTAATAAATTGTTCCTCTCTCTTTTTACCATTCTCACTCTCTTCTTTATTCCTTTTAATAATTGGCAATTCAAGGAACATGCTTCCTCTCTATTTGTATATAGGATATAGAATAAAAAATTGCATAATTGAAAGAAATGAAAACGAAACGTCGAATACAAACAAAATTGTAATCCATATTTAATAATTATACTTCTAAGTCAAGACGTTTACTACTAGATTAAATTTATATAAAGATTTAGAATTTTTTTATACAAAAAATAAATACCAATCATTTTTACATTTCAAACATTTTGGTTCATATTCATGTCGATTCGGCCTAGAATAGAAATAGGTTTTTCTTTTAGAATTGACTACTTTAGAGATTATTGCTTTTTAGGTTTTATTTATTTTCTTCTGCAAAGGTATATAGCCGGTAAGAATTCCCTTATCCCTCTAGTTTTCATTCAATATTCCATCTATAATTCATTAGCAGCTACTTTTCTCTTCCTTACGGCCCACGCGATGAGTACCGTTCGGGTGAGTGGCTTTATTCAACAGCATTATATCAAAAGACTTTCTACCTTTCTGTTTTTATTTGTTCTTTTCAAGAGCATAAGCACATTTCCTAAGGCTGTAAACAGCAGTATGCCTTTATAAAAATTCTGTTTTATTCTTGTCAGAGTAATATTTTTGTGAAGGGAAATAGAACACTGGTTACTTTTGAAGTTCGTAAATAGCGAGTTGGAATGTCTTTTTGTGAACATTATTCAAGAGTAATATTAATCTAAGAGACTAGGAAAAACATAAACAACATTATATTTAATAATAAAATCTTTTTTAAAGTTTTTTGTTATCCATTCTTATATTAGTTGGCGATGCTCAAACTAAATATTAAACGTAATCATCACTATAGTCTATAAACATGAATTTCTTGCATTCAGCTTAAAAGCATACGGATATCAAAGTAGTATACATTGTCATAGAATTAAATAATGACAAAGTATTTTAAAATGACTATGTAACAACTGAGTTACGGTCTGAGTCAGCTGTTACTTCGATGTCAGCTGACTGAGAAGATCAGCTGATGGAATGTATATAAAGAGATGTACTAAACCCAATAAAGTCGGTATGTTACAGCAGTTCAAGCGAGTTAGATCTTATTTCTTCTTCTCTTTTTTGACATTTTGCTTTCGGTGATACTTAACTAATATATATATATTATATGTATATTTCATTGGAACAGTGGAATTTTCTGAAGGTTCATCGTGAAGACAGGGGAAGAGCGCCGAAACGTGGATAAAGGAATATTATGTAATAAAGAAATTATAAGCACTTTTTTTACAAAATCTAATAAAGTAAACATTGTATAATTTAGTAGTTGTATTTATCAGAATTAAAACTTTTTTTTTGTTTATTTTCCTTTTTCGAATTTATCTGCTGTCTAATTTTCCCTGTTAGACGCGATAGACAATGTTAAAAAATTATATACGTAAACAAACGTTTTTAAATTATAGTAAATACAGCCTTTAATTTGTTTGTAAGAAATACATTTTTATATACTATATTGGTTGCTTCTGATATGTAATGCGAAAATGGTCATTAGACCGTGGCGTTAGTAATATATCAAAAATGCAGTCTAGTAAAACGTTTTGTTACTATATTATACCTATATGAGTTTATAGGTGGTTTATGATTTTTTTAAAATCTTTTGTAATAAAATTATAAATCATTTAGAATCTCACAAATTAGTAAATTAAAATGAAAACCATAAAATGTTTTTTATCATGATCATTTATCAAAATAACTACTATTTTATTTTTAAAACTGAATTAAAATGAGTCATTATTAAATTAAGAAATTTATTAAATGTTTAACTAATTAATAAAATTACAGGGTGTGCTAAAAAAAGAAAAAATAATGATAGTAAAACATTTAATGTCACAAACCACATCATTAATAAAAGTTATAATTTTAGATGTCATAAAAGTTTAAAAAAACTTTAATCAAACTAATAATCTATCTTCATGCCATATAGGTAAGAAAGGAGGGAACTGTCGAGGAATGATTCAGTGTCAGTAAAGAGAAAAAGCTATTACGCTCGAGCGCCAGACCAAAACTGTAATAAAAGTGGGATTGGTGTCCATGAAACTTCTGAACTTTTTAAAAAGAATCTCATAAAGTGGTGTTGTAGAGAATGCATAAAGGAAATGTGAAAGTGAGAAATAGCACTTTTAAAAAAAGGAATAGACGGGATGAAATGTGTTACTGAACTATGTTGACCAAGAAATTTATGGCATCTCTAAGAGTTCAAAGGCTGATTAAAAATCAGTCAAAAACATTACTGGCCAAGTATATACTAATAAAAATATCATTGCTGTAACAGTATCTATAACAATATGTCGTGATATTATCATACTCTGACAATGTACCATACATTATGAGTAGTTAGCAAGATCATTGAATTTAAACCAGATCATTCAAACTCTATACTACCCTATTCTGGTATGTATATATATATTTTACAATTATTGTCTTAAATGAATGATTTAAAAATAGGACTTGATTAAAATTTTATTATTTTATGTTTTTTAAAAAGTTATTAAAGTTATATTAAATAACACTTTAAATAGAAAAATAATTTAATTTGTAAAAATATGCTTCATAAAGTTGTAAATTTATTTTCCATACCAAAAGTAATATTTTTTAAGGCCCATTTATGATTTAAGTGAATATAAAAATAGGATTTGATTAAAAAGATGTTATTTTATATTATTTAAAAGTTATATCAAAAAATGCTTTAAATATAAAAATAATTAAATTTGTCAAAGGATCGATATCGTAATGACATCCAGTCGAATGTAGAGAGCTTTAACGAGAAGTCTTTAGGTATGTTTTCACAATTTATAGCCTCTGAGACTGTTTAATAGTTTAGTAAAATAAAATAAAAAACTATTATAAATTAAAAGGAGGCGTAATTCATATAAAAATTAAGTGTCTAGCTGAATATTTTGGTTCCCTGTTGCTTGTGTGATAAGTATGGAATTAAATATGAGAATGTACGCTATAGTAGGCTTCCCTCATTTTAAAAGACTTTTCTACAACTTTTTCATATTTTGTTAAATGAAATAAACCTTATTAATACATGACACTAACTTTCTCTTCTACTTTAGTAATTAAAAAGTTATTTGAAATGATTAAAAAGAGAAATGATGTTAATGAATATAGATAAGTAAACTTGGAAAAATGGTCAGAAAAACAGTAAATTTGTATTAAGCTGGTTAATTAACCCTTCATGTCATGAATTATGGAACATTGAAACATCGCGAACACATTTAATAAAAACAAAAAAAGTAATTTAATTCTTTGTGATGGGGTGTATAAAAAAATGACGGTTTAATTAAATTAAATATTTCATAGAACTGTGGTGTGTCGAAAGATATGTTAGTCGCCATCTACTATCCATGGAGAAGGAGAAAAAGAACAGAAGACTGGTCCCTTACGAACATACTCCTCAGCAGTAAGCTAAGAGGTTAGAAATTTGTGAACGTATATTGAATGAACCTTCTGATAGGAGATTTTACCGGAAGATTGTTACCTTTGGTAAGTGGGTTTAATGGCGAAATCCGAATACCCATGAAATGCGGTTAGACCGCGGTCAAACTGGTTTTTCGTTTCCTGCAAGGGGAAAATTTAGAAAAAAAAAACCCATACTTCCCGTTTTTTTTCTGAATTTTGAAAGTGTTATTGATCACGAATTTGTTCCTGACGGATGCTCTATGAATTCTGAACTCTACTGCGAACAACTTGAAATATTGTACGGAAAGTTGTCAGAGCGTTATCCTGCTTTGATCAACCGAAAAGGAGTTTTATTCCAACAAAATAATGCTCGTTCTCACACTTCCCGTCGAACCAAAGAAAAGTTTAAAGAACTTCATGGGTTCGAACTCCTGTCTCACCCACCATATAGTGTAGACCTCGCGCCATCGGATTACTACTTGTTTCGACCCATGGCCCATTTCCTTCAAGGGAAAACATTTTGATAAGTGGAAGTTGCGTTCTAAGAGTTCTTTGTCAGCCATCTAAAAGCGTGGGATCTAGCAAATGGCTAGGAGACGGCTAAAGACGGTAGATAGAAATAGACTATACTTTGAGTATTAATTGTATATCAAAGAAATAATAATACAAATATCTGGCTTTTTTTTTTATATACCACATTATTGTAAAAACAAATATTAGGTGATTATTGGTTAAAACATTGTTGTGGTGTGATGGTGAAATGGTGGAAGAATTCATATAAAAATAGAAATAAGAGGCAATAAATAAGAAAACAACTTTGTCCGTTTCGTAAAAAAAATCCATTATTATGAAGATAATTTATAATATTGTGATTATTTCAATCTCAATGGATTTATCATAGTACCTAATAATAACTTTTCTGAAAGGCAAAACCCTAAATACCAAATTTTATAGAACCATTTATTTTCTACAAGGCTCAATTCTTCTATTATTTTTCCTCGGAATCATCTTTTCAGATGAATATTCGAAAAAAAGCCAACTAATCGATAAAAAATTAGAATGTCAACATTTTCATAGTCGCTCCTGTATAGAACCGTATGTATTACCAATGTTTTCTGTTTTTTCTTACACATGTAAATATTCAAGACACATTTATTTTGAAAAGCTTTCCCTTTAAATTTAAACAATGAGATGTAATAAACAAGACTTTGAGAACATATCATAGGCTAAACCATTAAAGCTAAAAAAAAAGCAGGAATATTTAATAAATAAAAATAGTTTTCATAAAACGATCGAATTTTCAATGTCATTAATTAATAAAAAGTCATGAATATTATACATAAAAATATTCGAGTCATTACAAAAAAAAAAATGTATTTTAAAAAACACCGTGTAGATTGAAACAAGATTATTTTTCTTGCAATCAACTTTCCCTCATCAGTTACGAACAAAAATATTTCCAGTATAACACCACCCATTAAAAAAAAATCATTTCGTTTCTTGTGGATTACTAAATTTTGCAAATATATGGTTCTGCTTATAAACTAAAAAAAAAAATGAAAAAGGAGATCTTATGGTGTAACTACTATGAATTAAAAGTTAACATTGTTGGAAATAAAAACTATCTATTTATTTGCAATGAACTAGGAAGTTCAGAGGTTTAAACATTGAAAAAAGATTTAATCAAAGTAAGTGTTAACTAAGTAACATCTTTATAGGTTTGGTATTTGTAATGTGCACAAAAAAAAAAAAAAAAAAAAAATACGTGTTTTGAAATTAAATAAAGTTGGAAGAGAGAAGAAAAATATTGGAAAATAAATTATTTAAAACTCATATATGAAATACTTCCTTTGTAAATCTGATCGCTGCTTATTAATGCAAGACGACCGCTTAGCGTAGTAAATTATGGTCCCTAGCGTTGCTCAAGATGCAAGGAGGAATATGACTCATCATATATGCGATCAATGGATCGACTGATATACATAAATCTGTCCAACATCACGCAGCAAACCGCCTAATTCAGAGTCACAACTACGCTAGTAAATTTATTCTGATCAATGTTATACAACCTGACCTGGCCGCAGACAGTTGTGCTCCAGTCGAAGGGGTTTATCTTATTATCGCCGTGGAAGGTAAATTTTTTCTGCACTTTCCTAGTTGTGGTTGCCAGCGATAGTATATTCCGATGGAAGTGGAAGAGGGGAAATGAGATTTCTAGAAAGTTTTCCCGCCTCTCTCTCTCCCTCGAAAAGAGAGAAAAAAAGTTGTTTTGAAAAACAAGTAGGTTAGATAAGCTGTCAAGACTTGGCATTTAAGTGATAAATATTTTATAAATAATTCTTGATTTTGTAAAATATAAGAAATTTATTATTATAAAAAAAATGTATGAGCGATTCTTTTGTGATAATCACTTTACGAAAAGTGCGATTTTACCAGAGTGCAAATAATTCAAAATAATCTGTTTCATAACTGCTTTCCTTGCTAAATGCGTATTTCAATATACCTCAGTGAAATGTGTATTTCAGTTCACATGATTATTAGAGATTTAAAAGAAACTGAAGAACTTAAAATGTTAAGTTGCTATGTGACAAAAATAATTTAGGTTTATTCCAAATTCAAAAGTACCTATCCTCAACAACACATCTATATAACAAAACTATAGCGGAAAAAGGAGTTTATTGCATATTAAATTTATTAGACATCCATGATTATTGAATTAGTAATCCTTAAATGAATATAAGACTTTTTTCATGTTTTAATTATTTTTATCTTCTTATTATCAATTTTAGAGGAAGCTAGTATTTTTTTGTTTTACTTTGAGATTCATAAGAATACAAAAACAATCCGACTTCCAAGAAACACCCTTTAAGAGATTATATGATTTAGAAACCATGAAGTTATGGCCTAGTTATTTCAACATTATAAAATAATTTTTACTGATGGATTTTAATCAGAAAAAGGTGTCTGTAGTATAGAGTTGCTCAAAACGGTACAAATAATTGGAAATTAAGTAACCTGAAACTTATGTAAATATTGAATAAAACAGTTTATTTATTAGCGTATCCTACAAGATACATGAATCTTATGTTAGCTAGAATTTAACTAAATTTTTAAAACATAAACAGAAACATTGTACAAGAGTTAATAATCATTACCAAATTAGGAATAATCCAAGTTATCATTGAAAAACTACAAAGCCAACAATAATCTATAAAACTGTATTAAGAGCCAATTTTCGAAGATATGACCTAAAGATAAAACAAAAGAAAAATTCGAAATGGTTCAGTAAGAATGGGCCGAAGTTGAACGGACGGCTTTGAGTTATTGACTTGATCTGAAGTAGGGCCAGATAAAGTAGGTAGAGAAAGTAGATGGTAGTATAAGAGCTCTTTCCAAGCAACTTTCCACAAATGCGGGGTAGGCGTGCTACAAATGGCACCTTTTCCCAACTCGAGTCGGAAAATTTGAAATCGATAAGTACGGAGTTAGCTTATTCCGAAGTGTATACCCGGACAAATTCGGCTGCGATTTTTAAAAAGAAACTATTTTGCTTTTATTTGATAATAAATTGGTTTTAGGGATAATTTATATTCTATAAGATTTTTAAATTTTTCTAATCATAATCCAAAGGAATCAAACAGGGATGTGTTCAAATGAATTTCCAGGTACGTATTTATATATCAGCTTACCTCCTTATTATTCTTGAAATGCTAAATTTTCAACGAGCATATCATAGTTTGATTTATTTAAGGTCAACGCAAAGGATATATGTTTCTGCACTAACACAGTTAGCAATAGATATTAACGTTATGTGAACGGTATACGCTCATTATGCACCCACCACAAATGATGCTTATAAATATCTTGTAGTGTTTTTTTTTTTCATTTATTATATTTTATTAGAACCAGAACAACCATGACGTATTCTTTTGAAGGAACTAGTCAATCAGCAAAACCTGTAAGATTACAATACCACTTCTCTTTAAGGTTTATACAATTTAAAAAAAAAATAAAATCAAATCTCTTAACTTATTCACCTCATTAAACAAATGTACTTGTTGTTATTTAAAGATATTCTCAAATGATTTTCCATATACGTATTTATATATCAACTTACCTCCTTATATACATTTATCCTAGGAATCCGAAATTTTCAACGAGCGTATCATGGTTTGATTTATTTTAGGGCAACGCACAAGATATATATTTTTTACCCCAAGATAAAATAATGAGTTATTTTCAAGAAATGTGTTGTAGAAAACAACTCGTAATAATTATTAGTACAGATACTAAATAAGGAAAATCTGTACACGAATGAAATTTTAGTCATAACTTCTTCTTGGTAGTAACATTTGAGATCTAGAAGTTCACTGGAATTCCGGCGGGACAACCTCTCCTGAGGGTTCGAAATTATTGAGGGCGTTATATTTCAAAAACGATTTACAATAAAAACCAGATTTCCATGATCACTTCCTTCCCCAAGAAAATTCTAGAAAAATAACCACTAGCATTAATTTTATAAAGCTGTTTATTTTTATTGTTTTTATTTATTAATTATAATAGATAGCATTAGGATAAGG
>NW_027113079.1:56022-62591 GCF_000696795.3 Halyomorpha halys | reverse complement strand
GTCTTCAAACAGTCGGAGAATTGGCCAAAAAAAAAAAAAGAAACTACAAAATAAAATATTTGAAAACTGAATAAACCAATAAAAATAAAATAAGATAAAGTAATTAAAATTAATTTTAAATAATGGAGAAATGAATAATTAATAATATACATTGTGTGAATATAAAGTATATACAATAGTTTTTTTATATATAGAATTTAGCCCCAATAGAATAGAATAGATCCAGGACTATTCCTTGCGTTTATACTAATTTCTTTGATGTTATTAAATTATATAGTATACTTAAATCAAATTGAGTTTTATATTAGGTAACTGAATGTATTAAAACAATAGAGTTTAGAAAATAAAAAAAATCAAATTGAGTTATGTAGTTAGATATGTAGAGAAGTAGAGACTATTCTAGTACTCAGTGAAAAGCAATTGCTAGATAAAACGCCATTGCTGCTGGATAGAGATTAATGGTAACTCCAGATAATTCAGAATTACTTTCCAATTCTATCCATCCACATTAATTTCATTATCTGGCTCAGCAGTTTGGACTTCTATTCCAACACGAATGTATTATAGGAACTGTTTAAATTCATGGTTTTACGTGATAGAAATTTAATTAAGCATTTACATAGCTATCTGTGAAAAGAAAAATATTTTTTTTCTTTTGTGTTGAAAAAGTACATTTGTTGGTTTCGTCATTTAGATTTTTAAATTTTTAATCTTCTTTTTAAGAATTGGCGTTCTAAAATGTAAATGGCAGGTGAATTACACTGTCATATGACAGTCTTTTGAATTTAATCAAGTAGAGATTTTACGTTTTTTGAGAAATAATTTGGAAAGATCAACCACCATTTATAATAATCTGAGTATCTAAACATGGTAAAATTTTTTTCATTTTTCTTGGTTATCTTCTATCACAATTTGCAAGACACTCTATTTAATTTTAAAATGAAATTCAAATTATCAATATTTTTTGTTAATTATATAGTAATATGTACAGTTTGAACGAAGAATTTATTATAGCTTTGTAATTTGTACGCAGTATTCAAAATTATTGCAAATTTTTAATCTAGAGAAGAAGAAGGAAGAAACAGTCACACAAATACAGCCTGACCTGTATCCGCATTACAATATTCTCTTCTGTATTCCGTTCAGCTGTTCTCATTCACGCCTAAAACTTCACCGGAATCATTAAATACTTGTATAATACCTTATTGCTTTATTTTGACGAATTCTCAGCCCGACAGGGACAGAAACACAATAACTGAGAAAATAAAAAAAATCTCTGTAGTCTACAATAGCCTCTTCTTTAAAAAAAAAAAACTCCAATCATCAATAAGATTATAAAATGATGCATAATGATAAGAATTATCAAACTGCCACCGGAAAAAAATTCCAACATAAACTAGTTGTGGTGTCCCCTCCAAAAATAGGATAACCTCAGAGGTTTCATAGCAAATGTCACAATGAACAAAAAGGGAGAGGTGGCAGTAAGAACGCCAAACGTTTAATAAAAACACTCCTTGAAAAACCATGAACTGTTATTTGAAACGAATAACAACTCTTATTTTTATTTCGTTCTTCAGCTCACCACTAGTGCCGTTGTAAGTTCGGATTTTTGTTAAAACGGTTATATAAGCACAGTGAAGGAAAACAAAACAGAATGTTTACCGACAACAACCGCCATTACGTAAGCTGTTGTGTTGTCTTTAGTTCTCTTTGTGGATTGTCAAAGAGATAATAGTTGAACTGCTAGTCAAGTTGTTTCATTGTTCGAATTATAATATAAATCTGTAGATTTCACGACTATTGTTCCCAAGAACCACACAAAGAGTGACATTTAGGACGATTTTACAAAAATAGATCATGGAAGGGCTTCTTCCAACTTAATTCCTCTAATAGTGTTAGTAAATGACAATTGTCTTAGAAGAGCACAACGATTTTTGAAATAACCAATTATATCAAATAAATTGAAAAATAATATGTTTATAAATAGAATAATTGCAGACTTAATTTATAAAACGTTTCGTTTATTTCATAACGGTTATTTTTACCAACTATTAAATAAGAACGGGAACTAAAACTAATAGGATGGTAATTCTATAGGTCATTGTTAAGAATTGTTGAAAAACAAAATTCAAATTTTTTTGGTCAAAATTTTTCAAAAACACGATCAACATACAATGAAGAAACAAATCATTGAATAAAAAAACGGATCAAAAGTAACGTGATTGGCCATTAGATTTGGTACTGAATGAAACCATGTGGCCAGCAAGGTTTTCAAGATGAATGGCGAATGTCAAGTTCTAAACCAATTTGTCATTTTCAGCAATATTGGTTTTAGGTTGTTTTAGAAACAGGAATGGATAGTCTAAAAACAAAGAGACTCAGAAACACATTTTTTTGTCAGAATGATATAAAGCCAAATAGTATTTCTTTAGAAAACCCAACCGTTAATCAAAGAAGGTGTAGCTAATATATGGATCTCCTATTAGTTTCATTTGACGCCAAATAGCTACGTCATGAACGATTTCCAACATTAGACTCTTGATGGCTGGACGCATCGTAGTCCAAGTGTCCAACTACGAGTAACCAATGTCTAGTACAAAAAATTCTGCTTTGCCGATATTAGATCCAACGTTAGATAGCATATGTAGAAATTCATAGGATTTAATTAAAACTAATCCTTTGAACAACCGAACAGATTGCGAAACTTAGAAAATTTTTTTTTTGCCAGCTATCGCTGATTGATACTGGAAATAAGAAATAAACATTTTTATTCAATGAAGTTCCACTCTTTCCTCAAAAATAATCACCGATTGTGTAACTTGTATTCGTAAATATTATTATCATCCTTCATATTCTAGTATGAATTTTTCAGGAACTTCACATTTTGAAAAAATTCGGGAATTTTATCTATTTCAATAGCAACTAGTGTCGGATATTACCAATGTAAAAAATGAATTTCAATTTTTTAGAACCCTACTACATTTTATTATGTATTATTCTCTAATATATCTAGACCTTTTTAAACTTAAGTACAATATTAATTATTATAAGAACAACTAAACAAAGTATCTTTACACAATATAAATGATTAATTAGCTATTAGTATATACAAACAATTTTGTTTTAAATAATTAACTCTAAACTTATATCATGGATAATACATATTTATTTACAGGATAAATTACAAAACATGAAATTTATTCATTCTTAAAAAATCTAATAATAGTAATTGTTCAACCTTTTAAGAAAAATACAGAAAAAATGAAGGATAGAAATGAACAGGTTTGGAACATCTCTTTATTTGTTTTTAAAAAAAAAATTTCTGAATTTTTAATCATGGTGTTAATTTTTTCTGATAAAACTATAACTGTAACCATGGATGAACATTTTTGTTGATTGATGCTTTGTTGAACTTTTATCTCGGGAGGCAGAAAAACTGCCCTCTGTCGTTTCGTCTGTAGAAATACAGTCGAAAAACACGGAAAGGAGTTGGACGGATTCGCTTCACACCCAATCCGCCGCAACTGCCTTCCCGAGTTATTCGATTGTTATGTCTGAGCCTGTGAAACAAAATAAGTATATGGTCTAATAGTTTTAAATAATTACAAAAATCACCAACCTTAAATATTTCACATTTTTTCAAATTTTCGTTAGTAACTTTGAATTATGAGATGAAAATTACAACATGCTATCAATAAAATATAATAAATCAAATTATCTGAATTATTATCAAGATATAAGAAAAAAATAACTAGGAATAATACACAATCACAAATCAGTTCAAAACATCTGTTATATAGATTTTATGAGTTAATAATTTTTTCATACATCATACACTTGAAGTATTTCACACTAACCATTATATTTGGTTATGGTCCAATAATTTAAAGAAGTAATCGTTGATAATTTAAAAAAAAAAAAATCATGCCGATTTTCAATTTTAGCCACTTCTTCAATGTTGCTGAAATTATTATTATATATTTAAAGACTCCTCAACTAGTTTAAAATAAATGTTTCAAAGGTAAGATATGACCTGGCCTATTTCTCGGTTTTAGGTGATAGATGTCCTAGGAAGTATTTCCTTCTATTATTTATGGTATCACGATCTCCTTGAGAGATAATAACATGTTCATTCTCGACCATTACTCCTTATTAATGGTAATAAGATAAGTTAGACTATTACCTATAGCAGAAAGGGTGGCTTTCAAGTCGATTTCTAATTTTAGCCGCTTCAACGTTAATCGATTGTCCACAGCCAATGAGTTTGTACTATTTACATTTGTATTATAATTAACCTGGAAATATTCGAAACATAGTTAGTTGGAATTATTTTTCTCATACGTAAGTTTTCGAAGTATTATTTATAAATCAGGTTACATCCTCTGGGTGAAAAATAGGGGCGCTTCGAAGTTTTTTCAACCGTTGAGGTCACGCTCGACCGTCCCAATCCTCGTTGGCCCTGAGGGTTCCATTAAAAGGTCTGTAGAGATATATCAATATGGTATATTTTTGGGCATGTCTTCGAAATTTTCCTTTTCAAATCTTTATTATTTTTAATCACGAAACCAATCAATACTATTGCACGAAACAGAAATTTCTTCTTCTACGGATCTCTGAATCACAAATAATCACAAAGAACATAAAGAAAAATATATGTACATATATCTATTTCTTAAAGCGTAAACAGAATAATCACGAAGCGAGAGGCATCGAATTAACGAAGAGGATCTCTCGTTATAATGATTTTTATGTGATGAGGTATCATTGTGGGCTTAGGTTGAAAAGTTAGGGAGTCCAAATATTTTTTTGACTCCTTTCCCAAATATTTATAAAGATATGTAACAGATGCTCACGGATGTAAACGTCGAAAAACTGTGGAAGATGTGATGTAGAATTCAACCATTTACTAATGATTGTTCTAACGAAAAACCAAGTTTTGGGAAGCTACCAGGGTGTTTCCTCAAAAGAGGGCTACATGGATTTCGCGAGCGACAGCTTTTGATCTCTCGTACTTCAGGACTTAACTCTAGGTTCGTCAAGGGGTTAAAATGTTCTAGGTAATCGAAATATCAAAGGGACATTAAGAAAACACAAACAAAATATAAACTTAATAGAATGAACTTTACTGAAGTAATAAGCGATAAATATTTAGGAATGAAACAAAAATTAAATGTATAAAAACTTATGATTTACGAAAAGTTACAAAGAAAGATACAAATAACACGAAATATTCTTCAACTAAACAGAATATTTAGTTTGAAAACTAATTCAAATAATAAGAAATTAGTAATAAATTCTTTACAATGTAGTTTTTGATTATTAAAATAAATAAATACGTATAGTTATAGTACGCAAGAAAATAAGAGAACTGTTTATTTAAAAATATTTGGTGTTAAGTTAATCCTTCGGTGGATAAGTTGGGTGCCGAGAAATAGGCACTCGTCGACACAGTCGCGCCACTAATCTTCAGGGGCCCGCAAGTTCTTTTTCAGTTTAGTCCCCTCTCGCCAAAACCTTTCAGTTCACCTCTGGAATTTCGAGAGTCAAAAAATATTTTTCCCTAATATAACTCTTTTTTTGGTCTCCGAATGGACAGGGATTTTAAATACCTATTATTTAAAATTAGTATTTAAAATCCCTTTTATCGTGGAATATATATATATATATATATATATATATATATAGCGGGCGATTTGTATTCAACATTGAATATTGCAACAATTAATTACTTCTGACCGTCATCGAATCCTTATGATAAACATATTTCTGACCTCCTTTAACAGATGCTCATGGGTAAATAGTTTTCTTCTGATACAGTTAAGGCCGTCGCTTGGTCCGTTTTACAATAATTTATTTTATTGATTTTGGCACCTAGCCTGAAAGAAGTTATATCTTCAGATTCGTTCCATTACAAAAGAGCTCGGGTAGGGTTGCCAAGGCGACAGGAGCCCTTCACAACCCTGATTTATCACTCTAGCCTAAAAGGCGATAAGGCTGATAATACTTGGCGAGGGGAAGTCCCTACTGTCAGTTAACCAATTCTTTACAACCCTTCACTGAAACTTGAGAAAACTTAATAAATTTCTTACTATCATTCCTGCACCTGAGGATTCGCAGTATCTATAACGATTATTTAATTGAAAAGTAACATGAACTATAGACAATCTGTAGATAATATAATAATAATTGATATAAGTAAAGATAGTAAGGGGAGGACTTTGAGGACTGTCCCCCAATGCAGGGTGATAGTGTAAAAACGTTCTGTTCTTCGAAAATTCTCTAGGGCCTTCGCCTACAATGAGGGAAATATTAACACAACTTTTGAATTCATTAGAACTACCCTGGTATGAATCTGATCTATATATTATAAATTATCCTTATCTTTATCACATTCACAATTATCATATTCATTACCAATAGTTACCTTTATCTAGCATTATCAACATTAGTTAGTATCTTTTCAGCAATTTTAATCATTGCATATATTTATCTGTAATCGCTATAAAAAATCAGTAAACATTTTGTTTTTTGATCTTATCCTTAAAATCTTTTTTTTTTTTTTTTTTTTT
>NW_027113079.1:44743-52903 GCF_000696795.3 Halyomorpha halys | reverse complement strand
TGGATGAGATGGAACTGGGAGTGGATGTGGTGGCGGCAATTTTACCCGTAAGGGTAGGTGATGGGGAGGATTATGATGACGTGGAGGTTGAGGCTTAGGATGAGAGGTCAGGGGCTTGTTCCTTAAAATCAAACAACAAATTAACGATACAAGAAAATATTAATCGGAAATCATTGATACTTAAAGAGAATTTATTAAAATAAAGCTGTTCATGACATTGATGCACGCTACCAATTTATCTTCTTCAACGGCCATATTTCAGATTTTCGACATTCTAAACAAGTTCATCTTTTCGTAAATGGTATGTGAGCTTCTCACGAAACTGTTAGTTTCTCACACTCACTCACGAAGATAAAAATAACAACAAAATTAACTCTACTTTTTTTTAATATAATATTAAGCAATCCACAGTGAAGGTGACGTTTGCTCATGCAAATAACAACCATTCATGAAAGACGGTACGAATTCTCAAAACGGTTTTGACCTGTTAGTAGGTTATAATTTTTAATAAATAAAAAACGTATGGAGATTATGAGATATTCCTGTGGTATTTTTCCTGCTGTGCTCATTACTGCTGCCTTCATGGATATGCTGAGTCGCAGAACTAGATTGCGACTAACAGCTACAGAACATCATTTTATAGCTATCACTATTTTGGCCATTCGTAAATATTTGCGAAATTACCGTCCAAAGTCATCATGTAGTTTATTCATATCTTGATGAGTTTTTCACGATTTATTGAGTTATGGATTAAGATATGATATAATTTCATTCTTATTATGAAAACTTATCGGTAATTAGATAAATTAAATATATAAATAAGAAGATGGCCATGAGACCAGCTAATGTAAAATGTCATTAGAGTGCTACCAATGGGTAGTTTCTCTACACGCCTGTAACACTCCAATTTAACTTACATCAGATTTACTAAATGTATTATAATGTACACTTGTAAATAGCAATAAATAAATATTAAAAAATATATGTACATATATAAATTTGCAATATAATTAGAAACATCTTTACAAAGATTCTTTACTTCTCCGTCATGTACAAGCTGAGCGTGGATAGAAAGTTTTTTGTTTAATGGATTATTTACTGTTCGTTTCTGGTAAATGTTCAGTAAAGATTAAAATAAAAATATATGGGCCTCTCTATAGATTGTTTGCCTGAAAATAAATGTCTCTCTTCTCCTGAGATAACAGAGTATGGCTTAAAAAAGATAAAAGACGTATTAGGGGAAAGGAGGATAAGCTCTCACTGGAGAGAAAATACCATATAACGGGACCTCCATTATTTTTCTTGAAAGAAGTGAAACAATGGACAAATAGTTTTATTTTCGGTCTCAGCCGTAGCGATCATTCTTTTCTGCAGCTCCGTGATAAATCTCGAGGCTTACGTTCGGATCAATATCAATAATACTAGGCTTGGGAATCGACTCTGGAGGATAAATGGTAGGGGCAAGGAGTGGATGTGTTCTGGACGACGGTGACTAAAGGAAAAACAGGAGCGCGTTAAGAGTTCTGCAATTTGAAAGATGAAATCGCATTTTTTTGTTTTAAATTGAGAACTGCATCTGTTATTTTAAACCTATTTTATTTATTTAAATCAAAAGATATAACAAAAATATTTTGGTATTATTTAAAAAATAAAATGACATTAATTGTATGCGTAGTAGTAAAAATAATAGAGCATTTCCCACACCTAATATGCTGGAAAATGTGCCAAGATAGAATTTTTTCAAATATTTACAAAATAATTTGTCAATCACATTTGTATATTGAAAAATAATAGAAATTAAGCTTCCAGTTAATATATATTATTCTCTTATTCAAAGTGTTTGTGGGTGATTCCATGTGAAACCTCCAACCCCAATTCAAGACACAAATAGAAATATTTTTGCACTGTATATCAGCGCAAAATATGTTTGCCCTATCATTTATTTTATTTGAATTAATCATTTATTTTGTGCTATCCGAAGCCACGTACGCGATCATTTAAAAATAGTATCAAGTTTAAAAATACTTTTGTAGAAAACGATTCAAGATATCTCATAATTTTGCAGGAAAATTGTAAATTACACTAAACACATTATTACAAAATTAACTATAGACATTCCAAAAACCTAAACAAATATTTTAATTTAATGTTGTTAGCAATTGAAGAAACGGTCATTTTATACAAAAACAGAATCAATCAAATTTTTATAATGAATGATTCAAGAGATCTTCAATTCTGTTATATCTGATATTCTCTGTAAAAAGATCTTCGGTTTCTTGTAGTTTAGGCAAAAATGTTTTTTTTTTTTTTTTTTTTTGTAGTGGTGGGAGGGAGGAAGGTTAAGAATGGTCAATAAGGGTCTTTTTCGGAGCTTTTAGATATAGCACACTAAATTCTTTTAAAATTCACAGATGAAATCTTGAATATTTATTAAGAAAGATATTTTAAAATTGTAAGTGCATATTAAAATAATGAAAAAAATATTGGTACTAAAACTATAAAAAACAGGAAAAAATGAAGTTGTTATCAGGAATGCAACTGTGCAAAGTTTCACCCAAATCTGAAGAATGGATGTCGAACTAAGTTTTTGTCTAATTTATTTACGTATCCTTCGATCTCCATCTTTGAAACAAAATTTCAACAATATTCATTCCATTGATTACCTCAACAATCCTAATAATAAAACAACATAGTAAAACTTTTAAATAATAAAATAGGAATACCTAATTATCTTTAATACAAGGTTTACTTTTTATAAAAACTAATCTTCAAGACACAGTTTTTCCATGAAGTCAATTAAGAAAATATCTACTAAATTAAAACATTATTATGTATATTTTAATAGTATATTATATTTACCTTAATACAATGCATTAATTTTGAAGATGTCGCTTTAATATTGAAATAGAAGTTATTGAATTATAGTTCTGAAGATGTGGGTCAAGGATATAACGATGGGGAAAAATTTAGGAGGAAATATTCTGATATACAAAAAGAATATTAAATGGAAGACAATATTTTTTTGTAATTCTTAATTTTCCTTGAAACAAGTTTATAATACGCAATTAATGTGTGCTGTCTAAAATTTAACATTCACCTCTTCCTTTTCAATAATAAAATAAATCTGTAGCTAAGAATAAGATTTTAAACCTAAACATCAGTACCCCTTAAAAATGTAAAAAAAACTAACGTATATTTTTACATTCATAAGAAATATTATTTATTTAAACATTCAACATGTTTAATAATCAAGTGATAACACACTCAAGATGCACACAGACTACAGATTCTGCGCTAGTAAAATAGACATGACAGTAACGTACACAACTTTCCATATTGAATTGGAGGTCTGGACCGTTTGGTTAGTGTAAGTTAATGATATGAAATCATGAAAATCGGTAACTTTCCAATATATGCTTGTTTCAGGATCCCACGTAAGACACGTATTTCTAAAAAGTTAAGAGGAAAAAGTGAGACAAGATAACATTACTTAAGGAGAAGTGAATTAATCATGTGGGATTTGTAATATCTATTTTAAAGCTCCAGTTTTGACACCATAATTAAAAATAGATGTGACATGTTAGTACTGTATTTGAAGTGAAATTGATGGATTACTGATCAGACAACTTATATTTTTCATCAGTTTTTAAATTAGGACAAGAATATAATGAGTTGGAATGTCAGATTTATGAGTGAAAGAATGAAACATAGAATATAATCATAAGGGACACCATGACATACTGAAAACAGATGTCAAAATGAAAAAAATTAGAAGTTCTTTGAGAGAGGTAGGAATATATTATAAAAATATATGTTAAAGGGAGAAATTGATATAGTTCTTTCAGCAGACCCTAGTCTCAAACTCTGGAGACATACCCTACGTCGAGAGAGACAATTAATCTGACTGATATGCATTGAATCTATTCATTAAAATAATTTTCAAAGTAATCATTTCTTTTCACTTTTATATCAATAACTAAATGATAATATTTGACCTTAGTTCAATACACATATCTGGTTTTTATTTAGAGCTTAAAGTGCTGATAGAAATATTAAAAAAGGTGAAGTTATTAGAGTGAGATTAAACTGAAGTCGAACGAGAGCTTTTAGTCAAGTTGAAAACGAGTGAGCTCCCAAGGCCTTAGAGAAGAGAATTTCAAAGGGACGGCCGACTACTTTCTCATTACCATAATTACAGTTGGATACTCTCTTACATTCTAACTGAGGACATTTTATACTTCTTTCTCTATGACTCTTTTTTTTTTTTTTTTCTAAAGGAATCATCCCATGTAAAGGAGCGCTTTTGTTTTCTAATGTATAAGGCTTCTATTTATTTACATTAATTTATGGTCCTTTGACACACTCATGTTCCATACAAGAAACCTTTTCATGCCTGACTCATGAGCAGCATATTTCACGTATCAATAGTGTGGTTTCATGACTTTGAAAAACATAGCTACCTAAAATACAATATCAACAGACTTTAGAATCGTATAAATTAAAAAGTCCATTCGCTGTGCAATAGTCAAGTGTAATAAATACTAATAATTTTCAAACACTAATTAATTATGACCGTTTTATGAAAACAATTACATTTTTATTTTGTTTGATAGAGCCATAATACGAAACGTTAAGTGTTTTACCCAACCTACAAAGACACACTTTTTATATTATATTTCTTTATTATTTTATTAATTTTTGTCGATTAGTCAACAATTAAACAAATAAAAATTTTAATATTAAATAAAATACGTATGCATAAATAAAACATTTACAATTACTTACTAAAACCCATATACACCTGCCAAATTTAAGGACCTCCTAAAAAGACAGATTCAGAAAATACAAACTTTTCAATCACAATTTTTAATACTGTCAACGAACTCACCACTCTACGTTTCAAACGAGACCATTCACACTGACCTACGCATTCCGACTGTAACGGGCCACATTCATATTATTTGCAAACGGTTCCACAACACGCTACATGGACATTTCAATAAATTTATACGTCAGATGGCAACACATGATATTCCTGACCTAACTCGGCGTAGGCTGAAGACGTTCTTTATCTGAAGACGAAATTATCGCTCAGACAGAAGCTTAACGTATACAATTACTTACTAAAACCTCATGGATTTACGTCTGCCAAATTTATGGACCTGCTAAAAAGACACATATTCAGAAAATACAATTTTTTCAATCACAATTTTTAAGACTGGTGACAAACTTACAAATCGGCGTAGGCTGAAGAGAAGTTGGATGCGGGACCTCCTAATGTAATAAATTAATTTACTAAACGTCAGGATGATGCACCATTGGGTGCTATCTCCCTCATGCTATGCCTACACAGATCATCTCATTTGCTGGTTGTAAGGTATATTTACAGGTGGAAATAAAAAAAAAAAAATGAAAGATAAATACAAATAAAATACATGAATAATAGTTTATAAAATCATATATTTTATTTTGTATAAACCATTATCATTGCATATAAAAAAAGGTATTTCTGAGATACAAATATACACTTTTATTTATTCCCCTTAACATAAAAAGTAATGTGATATTTGTTTACATTCTTCAGGGAATTTTGAATAGTTTTGATTTAGATAATTGTTTTTAGAAATATTTATTTTTATATTTTATCAGATGAGGGAGCGCGGTGGCACTGTGAGGTACATTCTGGTTGGACAGATAATTATTCTATGTTGCAGTGTAGCCGTGAGAGTTCCGCCCAGCCTGATGAAGTTGGTACCCTTAATTTGGGAAAGATCATGATTTCGAAAAAAATTACCTCCTTGTATTACCGCTGTTCTAAAAACAGTAATTCATTACAATGTACTGAACCCATAACTCTTTATAGGTTGTAGGTGTTCACGTTATTATTATTATTAATATATATTTTATCGGATGATATCCTAGATTATAAATATATTTTTAGCGTTACGTTATGAAAAATGAATATTTGATAATTTATGGGAACGCCTTGGCTATTTTAAAAAATAAGAGTAGTTTACTAAATTTCATGCAAAAAAAGGAAGGGTTTTGTTATAATCTTGGATCAAAAATTCTTCGAAATTTATTTTTAAATAATAATTAAAACAGTATAGGCTTGTTTAAATATTGTGTAGGTAAATGGTTACCTCGATTCTTATAGGTCTACTAGGAAAAAAAATATTGCGTGATAATTCCAAATTTAAAAGTATAATAAAATACATAACTTAGACAGTTGGTCGTAAGACATGGTAACTAAACAAAATGTTCCGAAAAATCCAAGTAAATTAGATTTACTTTGTAAGGTAATCATCAATGTAGCTCTAAAACTACAATTTCATCAAAATATCGTTTAGTTTCTCATACCATTTATAATAACCCCATTAAGACTGCATCATTATTCATGAAATAGACACTATATCTTACAAAATTTGAAATTTATTCAGAACAGTTATAACCAACATAATCTTGTGATATCTCTATCCAGCACTTCCTCCATAATTGTTCTCGACGGTGAAAACTTTACCGAAATGTTTAAAAATAACATCAGAAATAAATTAGTGTAATAATATAATAATATACGATATATCTATGGAATTAAATGTCTATGTATTTGATTAACTTACATACAAATTATAGAAAATTGTTTAACCACTTTAACCTTGTCAAAGGTATCATCTTCTAAAATATACATATTCGTATTGCAACACTCTCTAAAATGGAAACAATTAATTAATAATGGACTAGAGTAATTATGATATTAATAATGAGGTTTGTGAAAACTTTACCCAGGCAATTATTATTAATTAACTAGCTAAACGAAAGTTAATTATTTATTTTTTCATTAGGTATTGTCGCTTACGCTTACACAGTTTGTAAAATCTATATCCTCGAATCGTAACAAATCCATAATTTAATAGTCTCCATATTAATAGACTTAGTTCGGAATAATTTAGCAGATCTGAGCATAATCTCTGGAAAGCCCTTCGATAAATTATCCATTAGTGTTCCTTCAGAGTAACTATTCATGTATAACATAGTTTAGACATTCTAAATGAATTTCTTAGGTAGTATAATCAGCAAAATAGGTGTTAACAAATGACGTATTTCTGTTCTTGTTTCAAAATATCTAAAATTGACCCTTTTCACCTCTTTTACCCTTCCAAAAAAAATAAAATAAAAATAATTATGAGAGATAGTTGATCGTGGATGACGTACTAGGAGAAGATGGTTGGGGGTGCGGTAAAAATGAAACACAAATAAGTTGGTATAATCAATTTAATTGTGCCAAAGTTTCGGCTAGAGTTTCTAGCCTTCTTCAGAGCTAAGAACAGAACAAGATAACGACCACAATAAGTATAGAAAATAAAAAAAAAAATATAAACAGAATGACATGAAATGAATAATTTTACAGAATAGAATTAATAAAATGAAGTGATGAGAGAATTTCCCACTTCTCCCAAAATGTATACATAGGTAATCGAAAAAAAGTGGGTAAAGTAACATAATTAAGGAAATAAAATGAAAATGAAGTTATATAATGCAAATAAAAAAAAATAAAGGTAATAATTATCACAAGAGTGATATTAGAAGGAAATGTATCTAAGATATAATAATACATGAGGCGTTGAAACCAGACGGACCAACCATTCTACACATGTTTTAGAGAAGGACCATTGTTCGGTTTTCAGTTAGTTAAATTATAATTAAACATGGAAGCATACAGCCTACTAAGATATATACGTCTCCTCACTCTTGATGGATACCAACGAAGTCCTATTCCCGTTCGTCCATGGCTCTCTGAATCAGCTTCTTTTTCTAAAAAAGTGATGTAATGCGCCTTTCTTTTCACAAATCCGTGGCTCAGATATCTTATATTTTTACCCTTTTCTGAGTTAATGTAAATTAGTTCAGTGATAATTACTGTAAAATGTAGTTTCAATTAATTTGGTTCAAGTAGTAATTATATTTTCGAAGCATTGTAGTAATTTCCCCTTAGTAGCATAAATTACTAATAAACATTGTTTTTCATTTCGATAGTTTCAAATTACAGGAATAGGAAAGTAATTGTGATAATAACTGCTACATTACAGGAAAAATAAAAATAATTAAAAAAAGAAGAAGAATTAAAAAATATATATTATAACAATAATGTAAAACGATTTA
>NW_027113079.1:38888-44577 GCF_000696795.3 Halyomorpha halys | reverse complement strand
TTTTTCTGACCTCCTAGAAAAAAATTAAGAACAACAAATTAAATATATACAAAAGAAAGAAATGAATGTATATATGCAGGCAAAATATGAATCTTGTTTTATTATATTTATTATATTTATGTATTTCATTATAAGATAGGTTGCCGGGTCCGCTGTAGTCGGTGTATCGATGTTGGCAAATCATAAATATGCATTTTTTTTTTTTTAAATCGAAGAACGATCATTTTGACGTATCGGGAATGTGGTCCAACTTCTGGTTTATATTTTCATGACTAATATAAACAATCTGGCAGATCCTCTACTTCCCAATTCATCATTAAGTATCCACACAATATTTTTGTGAAAATGACATGACAATTATACTTATATAATTCATATAATACTTATGAAGGGACAGAACTCCCAAACGACGAAATAGCATCATTTAAAATTAATAAATATATAAAATAAAAATGCTGATTTCAAAATTTATTATGAGGATTAATCAATAAATATTTTAAGTATTTACATCTATGACCGAATTATGATGAATATTCCAATTTAATAAAAAGAATTCGGTCATATAAACTTACAAGCGAAATTAACATAAAGGCTAGATATAGGAAATCCAGAATACAAGACTTAGTATTAGGAACACAGTATTTGACGGGATTGAGAGGGTCTTTTTGGAGTTAGAGGGGCCTTTAGCTTCAATAGGGTTAATGGTTAATGAAATCAAGACCAACAACTTGAATGCCTAAGACAGAGAGACCCATTATCCCGCTACGTTAGCTTTGGATTTCACATCTTTGAGGTATTTTAATGTTATAGATATCAGTAAATATGATGATAGAATATTTTTTTTTAAATCTGAGAAAAAATAGTAATATTATTATATAACATGCATGCAAGGATTTGTTTCAAAAGTCTTATCTAAAAAGCTTAATATATGAAGCTGTAGCATATAGTTGAAATAGTCCCAAAATAAAACTATAATTCCCTCAAATATCGGAGGATAACAACCCAGTTACCTTTCAGAAAGACAACAGAAAAAAACATCATAAAGTTGCTTCTGATCTTTGAGCCGTAAATAGAATCTGGGATTTGTGGATTCTCTTAGGAAACATCCAAGTATTATTGGATGGCAAATCCTTCAATGCAATAGTAGAGCAAACAATAGCTGTTGATGGCAGTCATGGCTTGAATTATCTCCAAGCATGAAACCTTTCATCAAGGCTTTCTTAATTAATATACTACACAATACTATTCGACACTGCTGCCCTTGAAGGGTATGGCCTTCATTACAGGTTGCATGCAAGCAACCGATCTCCATCTTCTGACCCCCAGTTGGCACAGATCCGCATCGTCCAGCCATCTCTTTCTGGAACGTCCGAGAACGTCAAGAAGCAGCTTCCTTGGCAGACGAACCTTCTTCATACCCTCCCCATGCCCGATCCACCTCAGTCTTCCCTGTTTTGTTACACTTACTATATCAGGCTGATGATACAATGTTCTTAATTCATTATTTTTTCTTAATTAGTACTGAATTAGAAATCGTTCAGGTGTATGTACCTATGCGCGGTCTTTGGTTCAGTATTTGTTAAAGAAGCCCAACATTGGTTTTATGGAAGGATATAAATTTAGACTAGAGATGATCTCACTCCCTTACTTTATTAAATTTTTTTTCTGAATGGATCATGAGGCTTTCAATATTAAACTATTTACGTTATATATAGCACTCTTTATATCTATGCTCAAAATACATTTCTTGAATCTAACAAAGAATTTATTAAATTCTAAACTAAATCATTTTGCAATATTACAGAAAATTTTTGAAAGCGTTCTCTATACTTGATGGAAATATAGCTTTTGGTCTGTATCTCTGTAGGAAACTTTTTTTTTTCATCATTTAACCTATAGACGTTTTTGTTAATTTATATTAATAAGCGTGTGTGTGCGTCTTGCAACTGTTTGATTTCTCCATCCATCCAATTTATCTAGGAAATTCACCGAAGATTTTTTTCCAGTATTGATTCTTTAATGTAAATATTGATAATTTTTTCTTAACAGTTAATGATATATAATTCTGAAGATCATCAGTCAATATGAATATTGATACATAAGACTGAACCAATAAATAATCTCATCTAAATAATGTTACCTCATTTTACAGCAAGAGTAACATGTGTAGAAAAAAAAAGAAAAAAAAAAGTATCCCGAATTGGAATTTCAACTTATTAAATCTAACCTAAGCAAATGAGGTTCTCTGAATGGAGTAAAGCTTTCCAGTCCATCGGACCTAGAGGCAGGGGTTACTTGTTCCTGTTGGATTCGGAATGACCTGGTTTCGGAAACAGTAGCATTCCGTTAATCTTAAACAAGTTAATCCTAGATGTTCTTCAGTTTAATTAAGGTTTCCCTATATACCTGAGTGCTATGATTAAATGAGGACCTGACTCTAGTTCCTCTACAATTAATTCAACAACTATACTCATTACTTAAAGATTGTTCAAATACAGAAAGTAACAATTATATTGTTTTATATGAATTGCTTATTCCGAGACCTTTGGAAATGAGATTATAGAAGATATAAAAATAATTGTCAGGTATATGACAATTTAATAATTTCTCGCCTCTTGATATTAATGTTTATTTGTTGTATGTATATTAAAATTCGAAATATTTATTTTAACATTCTAATGACATCATGACACAGTCTATTTATTTTAACATTCTAATGTTATTTTATTATTATTATTATGTTATTGTATATCTTTTAACATTATTATGCTATTGTATTTATTTTAACATTTTAATAATATGATGACACAAAGTGAATTATTATTCAACCAATTTTATTTAATTATTATGTCATTAATAAAAAATATGAAATAAATAAACAAAACTTAATCAGTTGAGTGTCTCATTTTCCCTTTCGCAAACTGAGATTATAACCATAATAAACTTTATTTATATTAAGAATTTATTTCTAACAGAATCATATCCTCCATCGCAGGTATAGTGTGTGGATTATTCCATTTATGAAAAAATAATGAAGGATAATCATTATATGAATTTGGGGTTAACGGTATATGTTTTATTACTTATTTATTTCCTAGGAAAAAATATTAATACTTTTTATGTCGATTACCCAGTCCATCGCCAAATAATTATATTATAAGTACTTCAATATAACAAATCTATACATTTGGGAACTATTATATTTAAATAATTGATAATTTTATTTTAAAATAATTCATAATAATAAAAGTAGTTATATATTGAAAAAAGCCAAATTATTCCTAATAAATGTATATATTTACCTTAAATATATATACAAGTATTATTGCATCCTCGTTTTAAGGGATTATGTCCAAATTATAGTATGTTTTATTGTCTATTTTCCTCAAATACTGTAAGAACTCTTAATTTTGTATTTTCTTTTCTTGAAGTCTAACCATTCCACTTATACTTATAGGACTAATGTTATTTATTTGAAAGGGTTTAGCCTAGTTTCACCCTCACTTGTCATTATTTATCTTAGTCCACTCACTCATTTTATAGTTAATGAACCCATTTTGACCCATTTTGAACTCATATTGACAACATAATGTTAACATATGTTATTCAGTTGATTTTGAGTTCATCGATTCTTTAAAATTTTTAATACTGAATATAGATTCTGATTATTTAATTGAAATCAAAATTATGATGATTTTTAATTCTGTGTTAAGCCAGTGATGTAGTTTTGATAAATTTAAAGTTCTTTAAGTTAATTTTATGTTATCTTTTACACTTATTTATGCTTGAGGGAATCGTACCATTACAATATATTCTTGTGTCTTTTTGAAATTAATTTTAAATTTGATGTAATAGAGATAATTCTATAGTATTCTTATTCAAGCATTTTTTTCAATTATTTAATTATGTATTTTTTTTTGTTTTTTACTGTATCATTCTCACGGAAGGGAGCGCGGTGGCACTGTGGTAAATCAGGATGCTGCTAATTCCAAGGACCCGAGTTTGAATCCGGTTGAGCAGAAAATTGTTTTCTGTTACACTGTAGCCGTGAGTCAACTCCTGTGGGTTCTTGGAACCCTCCTGGGGTTCACTCAGCCTCTTAAATTGAGTACTCTTAATTGGGTAAAAATCTGTGATTCTGACTAAATCACCTCCTTGCCCAATCGTTGGTCTAGTAACAATACTTCCTTACAAAGTGCTGAGCCACTGGCCCTTCATGGGTTGTAATTTTTTTATTTTTTTATTTTACTGGTTCTCCCGAGTCCCCTAGGGTACACCTTAAAATTTTCCATTATTAAGTACATTCTACTTCTACACTACACTAGTCATTTTATTCTATCCTGAACCGGATATGATCAATTGTGATATCCATATAGCACTGAACCCCTGACCACTCATATGGTCACTGTAGCGGTATAGATTTTAATTTTAATCATTCTCACTGAACTGAAAATTGCTTCCTATATATTCAATACTTGTTAATATTTTCGGTAAAATGATTTTATGGATATTTTATTTTCATTATCTATTTTCATTAAGTAATTTTTTTTCGTTACAAAATTTTTTGTCCCAGTACAGATTAAGAATAATCTTACAATTATTTTCAATAAATCAATTAGCGTCTGCATTTTCCCTCATTTGAATGATCAATCCCGAGGAAAAAACTGATCAATTAAGTGATTCATGAATGAAGTTATTTTCTTTTTCTCAGTTTCACTTAACCAATTGAAATTTCATTTTCTTTTGGTTGATCAAAAATTTCTCAAAATAAGGAGATTAGAAAGTACTAACTACTAGCTTCCATTTCTTGAAGGTACTGGTCGCTCAATTAAAAAGAGCCAACTATTATAATCAATTTGTGAGAGAATTATCTACCTGGAAATCGAAATATTTGAATCGAATTGAATTTTAAAACTTGAATTGATTTTGGCTTGATTTAACCTGTTACCATAAGGTCGGACGAACAAAGTAGACTTGTAACTGGAACCATTACAGGGAACTGTTCCAACAACAGAACTAAAACTTCTGAAACATTCCTAATTTTAACGATTCTTAAACATTCCTGTTGAGCTTTACTAAAAATATGCCTAATAGCTTACATGTTTTTTGATCATTTTTAGGCTGATGTTTAATTTTTAAAATAAATGTCATTAATTCATATCCATATTTTTGAGGTAAAGGATTGTCAATAATAATCTTTTGATGATTTGATGGTCTCTTCTGTTATTAAGATTTTGTATGAAGCATGCCCTCAACTGAAATTGCCGGACACACTTCATTTTTGGTTTGCTGGTTGGATTGAAGTGGACTGTATAAATGAAAAATAACATGATATAATGGTTAGTAAAATTTTGAATGCTGGGCTATGGAATTGTAGATATAAAATTGAGGTGGTTGAGGATGGTTGCCAAGTGGTGGTGAATGTTAATTATTGGTAGGTTGCCTTACTCCATGGTTCTTTTTTTTATTATTTTTTTTTTATTTTAAAAACCTCTTTATTGATAATATAAATATAATACGGATTATAATAAAATAATATATAATACATGTATTTACAAGACATCTTGTTTTGCCTTACGGCATTATAAGATAGGCAGAAAACATAGTCCGCTGAAGGCGGTTTTTACATTTTGTGGCTCTATAGCCGGGGGCTTACAGAGAATGTGAGGGACATTCCGGCTGGTGGTGA
>NW_027113079.1:35863-37548 GCF_000696795.3 Halyomorpha halys | reverse complement strand
TTCGTAGTACAGTCTCTAGCTGGTTGAAGGAGGAGAATAGAGGTTTCTCGTTGGGGCTCGGTGGTCCAGGTTGTGGGTGGGGTGCACTGGTCGTCCGTTCAGCATCTCTCGCTGCATAGTTTGTGGCCAGGAGTTCAGCCTGTTCCCCCGATGTCAGGAGGTCGTCGCCTGATGTGAGGTGCACATTCCGCTTCTTGTTGACGAAGGTCCTCACGAGTCTCCAGTATTGGCGGTGATCATCGTGTGTCCTCCGTAGCTGGTCATGCCAGAGCGAGGTCTTCCAGTCCCGCATGAGGCTAGCTATCTGCCGGGTCATCGCATTAATGGCTGGCTTCAGGCTGTAGTCATGTGTGCGCTGGAAGATGTTGCGCAGGTTGTTTCGCTGACTGATGAGGGCGAGAATGTGCTTTGGTGGTTTCCTGAAGACATTGGGCTGTGGCGTGAACTTGGGGATGGTAAAGTCGGCTGCGTCCTGGATAGTGGTGGTGATGTCCTCCACCGCTGCATTCCATGGTTCTTTCCTCCCACTGCATCTCTAAGCCTCTCTCCTCTCTACTGCTGGGAACAACTCCAAGAGTTTTACTCACTCATGGTGGATTCCTGATGTCAGAGACAAAGAAAATGAAGAAAAAAGAATAACCGGAACATATGCCCCTTTGCAGTTTAGGTGGGCGGTATGTTCCGGTGGAAACATATCAGAATCCGCGGGTCTTGGCTAACGTTCTAATTCACCGTATAATAGACTTCAACTGCAAAGGGGCAAGAAGTGACCTGCAAAGGTACGAGCAGTTTCTTACAGATGTCGCTGACAGCGTAGAAGCTCTGCGGGCATTACAACTCAAGGACACTACGGACTTCCTTCTTACCACACTTGCGTTAAGGACATTGGACCCAGAGACCAGAAGACAGTTTGAACTGTCTCTGGGATCCAGCCAAGAGTTTCCCACGGTGGACAATGTTATAGCCTTTGTTCGGGAGAGGAAAAATGCTATCCGCATGTCACAGGACGCAGACAACTTTAATACACCAGGGCGCTCCAACGAAACCAATCAGAAGCAGAGGTTTGTCTCATTGCACGCAACCTCTTTCACACCTTCCAGGAATCCTAAGGATACTCCAGCTGCAGTTCAAACGGGTCGGAACAAAACTGAGAAGGGCAAAGAAGCGTCAGAAGTTAGATGTTCTCTCTGTAAGGGAAATCATCTACTCTCCAAGTGCGAGGCTTTTATAGAGCTCCCTCTTACCCAGAAACTTGAACGCGTCCGAACCTTCAAGGTATGTTGGAATTGCCTTCGTAAGGGCCATGAGGTGGCCACATGTCGCTCACAATTTCGATGTCGGACTTGCTGTAAGAAGCACCACACGCTGATCCACCGCCAGAAAGAAGACAACACAGCCACTGAAGTCGATGCAACATCCAATAAGCCTACCCCTACGGAGACCTTCATTGGTTTCGGATCCACACTATCGTCATCCACGGATAACATGGTTCTATTGGGCACTGCATGCATTCTGGTTAAGTCGAAGAGGGGAGACCTTCATATGGCCCGTGCTGTGTTGGACTCAGGCAGCCAGCACACATTTATTTCCAGCGCGCTTGTACACAAGATTGGCGCTAACATTTCAAACTTCGATCATTGCATCACAAGTCTCGGCGAGTCAGCCGTCCCGAGGTCGCATCTGAA
>NW_027113079.1:34805-35253 GCF_000696795.3 Halyomorpha halys | reverse complement strand
CAAGATTGGCGCTAACATTTCAAACTTCGATCATTGCATCACAAGTCTCGGCGAGTCAGCCGTCCCGAGGTCGCATCTGAAAGGATCTACCTCTTACACCATAAGGCCATTCACTGGTAAACAAGAATATAACCTCTCACCGGTGGTAGTCGACCGCATCACGTCGTCATTACCAAATGTCAACCTTCCTTCTTCCATCATCAGCCGCATTATGCGCCACCCTTTAGCTGATCAATGTTTCGGGGAGTCAGGTCCAGTCGGTCTGTTAATCGGTGGGGACTTATACCCACGGATTCTTAATGGAGCTCCTTATTCTACTGAAGTCAATGGACTTTACTTCACGCCTACAGTTTTCGGCTTAGTGGTTTTCGGCGTTGTTCACAATTTGGCTCAACCTACATCTTGTTCTCTTTTCCTTAAGTCAACTCTCAGCGTATCGAATTCTCAC
>NW_027113079.1:31343-32417 GCF_000696795.3 Halyomorpha halys | reverse complement strand
GGAAGTGGAATTAATATGGAAGAAACAAGATCTTTTCGGCGTAAGTATTCCAAGGTACTACCCCAGCGACTTCTTTCATCTACATCTACAATTGAGGTCAACAGCCACATCCATCGGAATCCCACTGATGACAGAGTACTGAGACAAGAGAGTCTGACACCCATTCGCAATCTCTCTTTCCGTTATTACTCCGACCCAGTAGGTCCTAGGATCCAAGATGAATCTACTACCAGTCGCTTCGGTGCAGCCAAGGTTTAAAGACAATTTGACTTGTGAAACATCATTCCTTGACCTAAGAAGGTCAAAATCATCTTTTATATAGTTAAATTCAATTGAATCTTTTACTTTTTTCTCGATTTATTGTTTCTTCGTTTTTAGATTCATGTATATAGTTAGGCCAACATGATTATTTTCTTCATCACTCCACGATTCATTGTGTTCTTTAGTTGTACATTTCACACCAAGGTTACATAGTTTTCATCCCCTCTTGTAGAGTGGGAATTGTTAAGGTGGGCGGACACCTCCTCAGCATAGTTCCTAGAAATTGCACACATTTTATTTATTTATTCTATATCCCACACAAGAATTAATTTCCTTTTTTTTTTCTTATTCATATTTCCTTTTTTCTTACTCATATTTCTTTTTTATCGTTAAATTAGCCTAAACAAGCCATCTCAACTAATTTTCAATGATTGTTTAGGATGCAAAGTTCATTTTCGTTTAAATTTAAACTCTGTTTATAAGCATAACCTTATTTTGTATTCTTCTTCTCCCTCTGTAAATTTAGCCTCAGACACAGCCTACCTGCTAGAGCCTGCACCACATCTCAACAAGTAAATTACCCGGAGCGATTTAGGTGGGCGGTATGTTCCGGTAACCTGCGGCAACGGAAAAGTGAATCAGAAAGGCTTTGGACCAGTAGCGCCCATGTGGCCAGCATAAAAAGCTTGCCTCCTCCAACGCTTGGTAGCAAGAGAAGCTAGCCAGAGTGTGAGAGAGCCATCTTGTCTTGAGAAGCAGTTCATCATTTTCTTTGTCTCTGACATCAGGAATCCACCATGAGTGAGTAAAACT
>NW_027113079.1:27969-30618 GCF_000696795.3 Halyomorpha halys | reverse complement strand
TTGGTAGCAAGAGAAGCTAGCCAGAGTGTGAGAGAGCCATCTTGTCTTGAGAAGCAGTTCATCATTTTCTTTGTCTCTGACATCAGGAATCCACCATGAGTGAGTAAAACTTTTGGAGTTGTTCCCAGCAGTAGAGAGGAGAGAGGCTTAGAGATGCAGAGGGAGGAAAGAACCATGGAGTAAGTCAACCTACCAATAATTAACATTCACCACCACTTGGCAACCATCCTCAACCACCTCAATTTTATATCTACAATTCCATAGCCCAACATTCAAAATTTTACTAATCATTTAATCATAATGTTTCCTTTCGGCCCCCACCACACCATTGTAACATAAACAATAGAATTATTTTTCATTTAATCATGTTATTTTTCATTTATACAGTCCACTTCAATCCAACCAGCAAACCAAAAATGAAGTGTGTCCGGCAATTTCAGTTGAGAGTACAAAAAAGACCAAGTTTGGTAGGTACAGTAATATTGAATTGAATTTTAAAACTTGAATTGATTTCGATTTCCCAATAAATTCGTCAAATTTTCTTTTTGTAAGTTATTTTGGGGATAAACTTTCTTAGCTTTGTCTATGTTGTTCTTTTTGTATGTCAACAAAATCTCAACCACATTATCCCACTGTTTTATGACAAAAATTTCTCTCAGTAGTGAAAACTTTTTTTTTTTAAATTTATTTATTGATATTTACAACTGTACATAAATACATCAAGTAAATTTGAGGAAATCATAATGGTATGGTACAAGCTTGTAGAGAAACTACCCAAATAGCACTCTAAAAACATTTTTACAATATAAGGTCTCGAGGCCATCTTCTTTTCAGACGCCTCGGAGGATTGTCCGGAATAAAAGAGGAAGCAAGATTAGAAACTAATGGGGAAAACTTAAGATGTCGTATTTATAAGAGTATCTGGGGGGGGGGGCTAAGTTATGAGACATATAGTTCAAATGCCATACGAAATTTTATTCGTATTTGCAGTTGTGAACCCATTTCCTAAAAATTTACAATCTGGATAGCAAATTTAATATTTTCCTCAAGTAAATCATTAATGTATAATTTTATTTTTATTTTTATATTCCTCTTATTTCAAGAAAAAGCGAATGTGAAGCCTTCAGTGCATGAGTTAATTTGTTTCGGGAGAGGAAATGAACCGTAGCCAGAGGCCAACCCCACCCTTGGCGCACCGCCAGATTCTGGTCACCTTGGTCTGGCTAGCTCACCACGTATCGACCACTAAGATGACCTGTCTGTAAACTCTGTAAATTGAGTCTAGTTAAGTTAACACACTCCCACATTAGCAATGCTATTCGTTAATTGTTGTCTTAATGTGAGCATGACGTAGAAAACCTCTTTTATCGGTGGAATCCTAATAATATCTAAGTTTTTTGGTATTTTAATTAATTTCTAAAATTAAAAGAAATTTACCACTTTATCCTTGATTTTTCTAAAAATTCAAACAGCATGTGATTAAAGTCATAAAGAATAATAAAAAGGTCAGATCTTGAATCTAAGTAAATGTAACCCAAAATTGTGTATGACACCTTATGGGAAGAAAGATATAGTCAGTAGAATGATATTATTCTAATGAATAACTTTATTATTATTTATCTATTGCTAATTATTTGAGAATATATAATGTAAATACCGGTTTTCTTGAATTACTTTAGTTCAAAAATTGTGTGGTGCTTTATTTTTATTCACTTTAAATTCAGTATCAGTTTTTACAACTACAATAGTTCAGTTTAATAATATTTATTGAATCAATCTTAGATGAATCTAAGTGGTAGATTAGGTATCTTTTGTTTTAATCACAGTTTTGTTTTGTTTTGTAATTTCACATTGAAAGCACTCTATTAATGTGTCATGCCTTTATTATTAGTTAAATGTTTGCTTGTTGAAATCAAAATGGATGCAGTAGAGATTAACTAGAACTTATTTCTCTCAAAATAAGTATATACTTAAAAATAAATATATACATTTTTTCCATAGTCTCGAGTATAAGGGATTGGACGAATCTCCAAGAGTTGCTCTAAACATGGAACCGTTTGGAACTGTTTCATGAACGCCCACCCTAGGTTCACGCCCACTCCGCCCAGATCCAGGTCAAAATAATAAACTGCGTGCAAGGGAGCATTTAAGACATCGAACCGTGACGAACATTTCAATAATTATAAATATCAAATTAATTAATCGATTAACTATATAACTAATAAAAAATTGAGAATATATTTAGCGTTAATAAAATAAATTTAATAATACGCATAAACAAATTTTATCGATCTTCTATGTAATAAACATTGGAAAATAATTTATTAAAGTTCACCTGCAGAAACCTGCACTGCCGGGATCATAAGAGCATTTTAACAAGGACTAGACCTGCTAAACCAGAAACGAAGGTCAGACGAACGAGTAGACTTGGAACAGGAACCATTACGAGGAACTGTTCCAACAACAAAACTAGAACTGAGGAGAAGATGGTAGGGGGTGCGGTCAATGAAACACAAATAAGTATGACTAACTTATTTTAATGTGCCGACGTTTCGGCTAGAGTTTCTAGCCTTCTTCCGGGCTGAAAACAAAACTAGATAACAACCATAAGATAATAACTACAGTAAGTATAGAGATATAAAAAAAAAA
>NW_027113079.1:12633-27919 GCF_000696795.3 Halyomorpha halys | reverse complement strand
ACAATTTCCATAGCCCTATCATTCAAAATTTTACTAACCCTTTAATCACAAATGTTTTCTTTCGGCCACCCACAACACCATCTGTAATTTAACAATAGAATTTTATTTTTCATTTAACCATGTTCATTTCATTTATACAGTCCACTTTAACCAACCAGCAAACCAAAAATGAAGTGTGTTCCGGCAATTTAAGTTGAGGGCATACTTCATACAGACAGTTTCTCGACACTTAAAGACAATTGGTAAAGTAAAAAGGTAGATCTATAGCTACCTCATGAACTTGATGAGCGGTAACAGTTAATGCGTTATAAGCCATTCGTTTCACTGTTTACCGGGTACAAAAAAAAAAAAAAAAAATCGAACCCTTTCTGGAAAGGATAATCATGTGTGATGAATAGTAAATGGAAATGACAACGGACATCGGACATGTCTGTGCTAACTATCTAAAAATAACCAGGACCCATGCCAAATCCAAATTTGCATCCAAAACAATTTTTGTTTTACTGTGAGGTGGTCAATGGCAGAAATAATTCATTTCTCCTTTTACCCAAAGGTCATACCATCACATCGACATAGGACTGTAGAGTTATAAAGCATCAAAAACTTGTCAAAAAACAACCTGCATTGGTTAATTGAAAGGGACCTATATAACGCCAGACCTCGTGTTTCACGACAGCCAGTGTACCATATTCTCGCCAGACTTATTTCCAACAGATTTACATCGCTTAGGAAATTTGGACAACTTTCATAAAGCCAATTTTTTAAAAAATAATTCTGAGATCAAAAATGCATTTGCTGACTTCATTTATTTACAAAATTCTGATTTTTTTCAGTTCTGGAATAGAAACAGCCAATTGTATAGGAAATTACAAATAGAGAAAATAGAGGATTTCATAAAAAAAAAAGGTTCATGAAGTTCTACTCCCAGTTAAAGGAGCAGTGACTTACAACTTGGGGAAACCCAACCACAACCCGAAGACTGAAGCCGAGGCTGCTGCAGGAAATCCTGAATTATATATACATCAGTTCTGTTATTGTCACTCTAAAATTTTTATATTATATTAATTTTTGTTTTTTCTGTTCATCTTTTTCTTAAATTCCCTTTTCTTTTTTTACCATTAGAAATCAATTATTTATTTCATTAAATCCATAAATTTCATTGTTTTTGTTATTCACTTTACTTTTATCTTTTATTAGTAATTATTATTTTAATCTATTTTTTTTATTTATAACATTGTATATAGTTAGGGGTGTCCTTTGTATGAGATTATACCCCCATAATCAATTAAAAAAGAAAAAAAATGTAGCTCTAACATTAACCATGTATGGCCTACCAGGCCGATCTAGTATTAAATAAATAGAAAATCTTCTCATACAGCATCTATCTTCTTATAATACTTTAACTATTCATGTATCTATAATGTTAGCTATTTTATTATTTTCTAATCATTCTATATATCCTTTTATTCATTAATTGGTATCTTGTTTTTTGTTCTTAGCCCGGAAAGTCTGGCCAAAGCGTTGACACTAATAAATAAGTACTTATATTCTTCATTGACCGAACCTCATCTTTTCCTCCTATGCAAGGTAAAAAATCTCCTCATCATTAAAAAATTCTTATAAACATCACAAGTTCTCGCCGATTTGAAGCTGATTCGACTTTGGCGTTGTTTACAGTAGTGTTGCGATGACCCGCGGATGGAAGGCAGAGTCTATATTTAGCGCTTCCCGGTTCCTCGCCTTGAGGACTCCTAAAGCCCTTGAGGCCCAGATAATCTCGGGCAAATTTTATTTATAAACATCGGCCCAGTCATCTCTTCCTTCGCCGACATTCCTCTAGGAGTAGATCCCTCTTCGTCACTTTCTGTTTTATGTGCTACCGTCCCATTGGCATCCGATCCCCGGTGGCAATAAAATATCTTTTTAAATGTTGCCGAAGGGGAGAGGCAAGAGACTGAGGCGACTTCATCCTATCTTTACGACCCCGTCTTTCAGAGCATTAGGGTTTAGATAATTTCTGAAAGCGATGACAGAAAATGTCAGGAATGGTTTTTCAGTTTTATGGTACTCCTTCGGAATGGGAGTAAGCCTTCCATGCTCAAACCTCTTTCAAGACTAAATATTATAGATGGTTAATATAGATATTGCCAGGAGTTTATAAAAGGTTAGAAGGTGATCTTTTTTAAGCTGATAAATCTTTAAAATTCAACATAGTATGGCGCTCTGTAATCGGTTTCAGCATTTTTTTGCTATTCGTTTTAGTCATTTGAATAAACATACAACAAACCAGTGCAATGTGGGCTGAAACTGCAAAAACGTGATCGAATTCATAGCAGCCCACATATCGAACATAATAACCTCAACAAATATTTTTTTTTATAAATTCTTACATGTTACAATATTTTATGTAAAATTTTTAAAATATCAGTTTTTCATAGTTTGTGCGGAGGAAAAAAAGAGCATGTATTTAGAGTTATACGATACCAAAAAATAGAATCAATTTGCAACTACAGAAATTTAAAAATATGATAATTTCCATTTACTGGAAATTTTATTTTAGATATAATCTTTTCACTTACTTAGACTTGTTTTTATCAAATAAAATCAATTGTACCCAATGTAAAATCTCAAAACATTCTTTATTTTTCAAAATGCCAACGTTTCGTCCAATTCAGCCATCCTCAACGACATTCTATCAAAAAACAACTTTTATTATACATTGATTTTTAATAATTTTAGCATTTAACATTATATCCAATAAACATCATACCTTAAAAATCAATTACGCTCACATAAATTACTTAAATTTTTTTTTGCAGGCTATTCTCTGCCCAGGCCACTAGTTTCAGTAAAAATTAGCCTATGAGATAATAAAACATTAGAGAATGATATTAATTTATTGATAAACTATCCTTAACTTAAGTCTAATTATCTTTTTTGTTACTATTTCATTAATATTAAACTTTAAATTATAATCAATCTAACTCTATTACACCTTGCTATCATAACAACATTTGTAGCCTTCCGTACATTCAGATCAAGCATAACTTTTATTTATTTTGGTTAAAATTCTTATGTCTTTTATTCTTAAAATATATATCAAAGTTAATTTTGAATATTAACATAATTTTTACCCATGTTTTTCATAAATTATTGTCGCTTGAAAACTGCATAGTGTTGGTTCAGATTTCTATAGTTTTAAAATTTACGGTACAATTAATGTTTTCTGAAATGTAAATTTACACTAGTAATTTTTTTTTAAATGTATTATTTTCTTTATGTAAAATTATTGCATTATAAATAAACGCTGGTTTTTAGCTGCATGCTGCACTAGTGCTGTTTTATGGGGATCCTTCTCATTGTTTTTGATATCATTATTGATATATTCCATCACCAAAAATTTTTTGTTTTAATCTATATATATATATATATATTTCTGAACAATTAAAACTTGAAATTTTATATATCAATCCAGATATTTGTATCGATTATGTCCTACAATTTACTATTATCATTTTTAATTTTATTGTTGGATCTATAATTGAAGGAGTATTCATTAACATTATAAGCTTTAAATTATTTCTGTATATAAGCAGATAATTCCTTTATATAATTGAATCCATAAAATGTATTATTAATTACTTTATTATTTACTATTTTATTTTGTGTTTTATCTTTGGAACTTTTAAGGTTAATACCCCAAATTTTGTTAATTATTTTTTGGTTAAACATTTTTCAGGAATGTTTAAATATCTTATTTTTACTATATGTCACCTACTTTAGAAAAAAATGAATAATTTATTTGAGTGTAAATTGGTTTTTGTATTGTTGGGTTATGTATTAATAATAATGTTAATTATAAAACTGTTAGAAATTAATGTATAATAAAAGCTATTTTGTTCAGTTGTTATTGATTGTCCTTGAGGATGGGACAATTGGCCGAAACGTTGGAATAAAAAAATGTAATACTAAATAAAAATTTATTATCAGAGTGTATAAAAAAACAAGAATAACAGTTGGTTTAAAGAATGGATAAAATTAGTTGATAGCTTAGACAGTACTTTTAAAGAAGCTAAAGAAAATTTCAACAAAATAATTAATGATAAGTGTAGGGGTGCTAAACATAATTTGTACTGGTCGTTCCACGCCAACAGAACACATTTTTGAACCTTACTTATCTCAAATTTTCTTTAAATTTTGTTCAGATGTAATGGTAAAGACTTGGAAAAATGAGAAATTTTATTGAGATATGTCTACTCGTTTTTGAATTACAGAGCTGTTGAGTCCCATAAATAACAGAGCACAGAGGGCAAGTTTTAGAGTCGCTGAAGTAACTTCTCAAATTTAACAAGGGATATGGTGTTACTTTAGAGTAGATTTCATACGATATGAAAAACGTATATTGGTTAAGATAAGTAAACATATCTCAAAATCTAATTTAAAGTTTTTATTTTAATTTTCTAAGAAAGTACATATTTTAAAATTTTTAATTTACTTCTTGAATAGGTTGCGTTGATGCAGATCACAAGTTAAAATATAATTTTGGGATAGAAATTGCTTCAATGTTAAAAAAGCTAACAACTAAAGTTCCACTAACGAATAATCTTGACCGTTAACTGCGATGTACAGTCTTAAGAATGGAAAAATCACTCCTACCTCTTTTTGGACAGTTAAAAGTATTCCCTAAAACATTAAGCCTATTACGTAGAAAGGGAGTCTTTATTGGATTTTCCAAGTTTATTGTAAACGACTATTAAAATAGATAAAAAAGTTTTAGAAAAAGAAATTTTTAAAATAAAGAATAATTTTTTAAGAGATTTCAAAACGTTGGAAAAGTAAAAAGAAACTCAAGCATTTAACACAGATCCCCTCAAAGGAAAAGTCAACTAATTAATATTTCAGTTTAGAATTGAAATAGCACCTTTTGAAAAGCAGTTTCTAGAAATGACTAATAAGAAATGAAGCATTTTTTTTTTAAATTTTTCATGGATTACAGTTTTCTGAATCATCGGCTTTTTAAAGGCTGATTTTAAAAATTGTTGAAAGAATCTTTTAAAAATTTGGTATATTAAGAGAATAATGCTGATATTAAGTCATGGTAATAGATTGCAAGATGATAGCAAAATATTGCAATTAATACAAATTTTAACATTAATTTTTTAAAATTCTTTTTTCCATGTTTTACTACGGATGCATTATATATGACAATCAAAATTTGCTTGTCCTGTTAGGTCAATTGAGAATCAAAAGATAGAAATTAAACTTTATTATCAAATAAGATGCTAAGTACCATACTATAAAAAAAAAATACAAAAGGTACATATGTTTGCCCAACACCGTTCCATGGACTCAAGAAGATGCTAGAGAAATCAGAAGAATCAATTAACAGCAAATGGGATATATAAGTTGCCACCTGGTCTAAAAACTCTAAAATTAGGCGAGATTCTAATTTTTTGTCCCATCAAGAGATTTTAATCAGTAATTTTTTTGGTTGATTATTAATTAATGTTTAATATTTTCAAGATTTTTTTTCAAAATCACAGGGAAATCTGGTATTGTTTGAGATTGAATAGCAAAATCCGCGTTGACACAAATTACTATTTCTAAACTGCACAAGAAGGCTCCATTTTTAAATTCTCAAGGCTCCAGGGGCGGGAGATTCAAATAGTTTATAGGCTTGGCAGGGCTTTTACGTACGTAACTCTATATTTAACTTAAGGCTCTACTCAAAGAGGAGGTTCTGTCACAAATTACAGTCACTTGTAGAGTATTATATATACTCACTCGAAAAATAGTCACTATTTGAAGGCCCTCAGTATTTGAGTTAGAATTTAGCCAAGTACACCCTTTGAAGTCGAATTTTATTTCTGTTGATGGCAATGGAGAGAACAATCTCAGTTATATCTGAGAAGCCATGAATCGGCAAGTTCCTCTAAACGTAGTCCCTAAATTAAGTCGTAAAAAAATAACTTAATTTATTAGTTATAAACATAATATCAATAAATCGTTCTGGAATTCCTTTACTGCATGAATAATAATTTTTCAATTCTATCTCTCTTTATCTTTATACCTTTTTTAATACTGTACGATGTTTGACTATGATGATAATTCAAGATTTATTCGAGTACCTATCAGTCAAGGTAAATATGATAAAAAAAAAAAAAAATTAAATAAACAATTTACTTCTTTTTTTAATAACAACTAATTAACTGAAACAAACCTTGTAAAACATCTCATCTTGAGGGAGATATTAAAGATAAGAAATACAAAATTATATAAATCTTAGATTAATAATATTAAATTTTAATAACGATAAATTAAAAAAAAAATTGAATCCATACCAATATAGCCCATAAAGGATTCGTTAGGGGTGCAGTAGTTTGAAGGAAGTATTGTTACTTGAACAACGGTTGTTGTAGGCTCCCGAACCTACTGGGCTGACCTCGCTGTTACAGTGAAACAGAAAATAAATGGTTACCATAGCACGATTCGAACCCAGGCCTTAGCACCACAGTGCCTCATCAATGAGCTATCCACTCCCTCAATAATGATACCTGGTTGATGGAAATCATACAAGAACATAAAAATAAATATAGATTAAAATTAACAATAAAAAGTAAAATGCACTATATTTTGCAATACGTTGGATCCCCAAACCATTTTCTAGTTTTTAACAAATATCTTTTTTGCTTTAGCAGATTTATTATTTATTGGCAGTTGCTAAATTATCTGGAGGAGAGAGGATTTCGTCCAAAATCTGTCAAATCGCTTTTGATTTAACAGATTTTAGAAGTAATATGGTATGAAACAATGCATAGCTATAATTGTTGTTCTATTTTAATCTATTTATCGTATTATCATGTTTTCATTTATTACTATTTATCTTTGTTTCGATGCCTCGTAAACCTGAATATAAATTAAAGGTTTTGGCAAAAATGCCTTATGTAACAGAAAAAAAAGCTTGTTTTATTGATACCATATTTTTGAAATATTATTTTTATTTATAATAAATAAAATATCGCATATACATTTATAAGAAATATTTAAAGGCCTATGGCGACGACTGAATCCAGAAGTCAATTGAGAATGAAATAATGTAAAATCATAGAACGTAGAGTTATGAATAGAAATTATAATATAATAATTATTTGGCATAAGACAACTATGATTAATATTAATATATAAAAAAAATGTTGCTTAATTTTCACTTTTTAGGATCTAAATAGAAGAAACTTCATTATATTGTCGATTTTCTTGTATTTATGAAATGCAAAATCTGTTTGCTAGGAAACTTCAGGAATTTGAAGAGTAAAAACTTTCGATAATATTTTTAATTTGGAGCTTAATAACCATAAAACTACCTTCAACAATAAAATTAAATAAATTCATAGCATATTATTTAAATTAGAGTAAATTTTCTGAAAAATACGAGCCCTGATTGATAAGTATAAGACTCTTCACGTTTAACAGTTTCAATTACCATTTTTTTTCTTTTTTTCCAAATAAGAAAAATCAATATTTAGGGAATTAATTTGATTGAAAAATTATAACAGGACATGCATACTGTTATAAATTTTATAGTTATCAGTTTTGTTATTGTCACTCTCAAATTCTTTTTTTAAAATTCAATTTCTTTTTTCTTTTGTTTTCCGTAAGAAGTCAATTATTTATTTCGTTAAATCTATAAATGTTATTGTTTTTGTTATTAACTTTACTTTTATCTTTTATTAAGAATTATTATTTTAATCTATTTATTATATCTTAATTTTTTTTATTTATAAAATTGTATATAATTAGGGGTACTATACTTTTATAGCAGATTATATCCCTCCCCGCATAAACAATTTAAAAAAAAAAAAAGTACCTCTTATATTAATCAGGTATCGCCGATCTGGCATTAAATAAAAAAATTAAAAATACTAATTTGAGAGATAATAACTATTTTTTTCCCCTGGCTAAGTCCCGTATTATCCTAAATCCCCGTACTGTTGGAAATAATTGTAAAAAATGGTCCATTATCAATTTTTTTAATTTTTTAATTTTAAGCTGCTTCCGGTAGTGTAACATATTTCACCCTTGACCCTAAGACTTTGTACAAGGATTGTTTGCACTCGAATTTGGAGGAATACTTGCTTTTCAGTTTAAAAAAAATATATATTTTCATTATAATTGATTATTTTAAAAAAAAAATGAAATTTTCTACAGAGATTTTACCAGATATTAATTCAATTGTTCAATTATTCAAAAATAGATCGCCGATTTTCGTGAACGAAAAAAATATTGTTTTAAGAACTTGTGTGTCTTACAAACCTATCAGTGTGTCGAGAAATAATGAAAGAAATAAGTGACTTAAAAATGAAAGGAGATATTAACACTAAATTTAACAAATTGTAATCCGAATTAAAGAAGAACTTTTTTTTTCAAATCATCCAATACAAGGATAACAAAATATATTAAAAAAGATTTTCAGGCAAAACTTGATATTTCATACTCCTTATATTCTATTAGGTTTAAATTTTGATTATTTACCTAGGCATTAACATATAGTATAAATTTGATATCGAATACACGTTAAAATTATACGTTATATGTTACGCATATGTCAGAATTTTTACTGACGACAGCTGTATCCAGGTGATTGCTTACATACGCCATGACGATCGTAATGAATAACAATTTCGATCCTCTATACGTTAATTACAATTTATATATAGCTAGCACGTAGATTAGATATACGTTTTTTTCAATTAAAAAGTTTAAATTTAGCTCTGGTAAATAGTTAGGCATGTATTCATACAAAAGGATTTGTGCGCTAGTTAAACAAATAACGTTCTCAGAAACAAATGTCACTTAAACAGTTAAAGAAAGGAAATTAAGATACAAGGCTGTTATATCTCTTCTATTATTAGAACATAGTAAAACATGGCAACTGACTAAATGAAAACTTTTACAACATTCAAATTTTTTACCTCCAAACATGAATAATTTACCACAAACTATTTTTTTAATAATTATTTATTGACATTTACGATTGTATTTACATAAAAATAATCTAGTTAATTTAGTATGATAATGTTTTGTTTTTGTTTAGTGGGATAAAACATCGTTGGTCATTAACGCCATTTATACCTTATTTAATTTTTCTTACATTTGCTTAATTTTACCTCTTATTTCATTTATTAATTTTTTAATATTATTATTATTTACATATTTTTTTTGTCTGGCCGACGTTTTATAATAAAAAGGATAATAATTTTTAGTTAGTATTTTTGTCAGTAAACCTTTTGATTTTAAAATCAACTTCAATGTTTTATGATCATCTCTCAGGGATTTGAAATATCCGGATTTAATCAAAAGCAAACCTTATAAATGACTTTCCTCCCAAAAATGTGAAAATTCCTCCACAGATCAATCCTAAACTTCCTCCCCTATCCCAAACTTCCTCTTCGGTTAATCTTTTACCCGAATCTCCAGTAACCGAGGAACCAATTCAACAATCCCAAAGGACAGTTCAATCCCTACCTAGACCGACATACACTCATTTCCAAGATCATACCTTCTATTCCCAAAACAGCAAAAATACATCTGAACTAGCATCTATCCTTTCATCCTTCCTTCGTGATCTTCAAGACACAATCAAACCTCTTGTCTCACTCCTAACCAGACTCCTTGCAGAAATCCCGTTCGATTTACCTCGATGAACAAGAGCAACTTAAATTTACTTTTATGGAATGCAAATGGACTACATAACCACCGAGACGAACTTGACATATTCCTTCATGAACATTTCATCGACATAGCACTACTGACTGAAACCCATTTCATGAAGCATTCTTACTTCTACATACGGGACTACATTAAATATAGAACAGATCACCCTGACAACACATCCCACGTAGGTTCTTGTATCCTTATTCATAAATCTTTACCTCACTCCCTTATTCCTTCCACTCCGTCTGATATTCACTATTCAATCAACATTGAACAGCTTATTCTCTCGCCCGTTCAACATAACACATTCAGCTACAGGTAATTCCCTTTCCTATAACCATCCTGACTTCTTATTCCGGTCCTTTGGTCCGCGATTTATTGCTGGAGAAGATTACAACGCCAAAGATCAACGTTGGGGCTGCAAAACGTCCAATACTCGTGGTAGGTCCCTTTCCTGAGTCACAACATCCAATAGCTATTCCTTCCTCTCTCCCAAAAATCCTACTTATTGGCCTATATCCCTTTAAACGTCCCGATATCCTTGATATATTTGTTACTTCCCAAGTACCCTCCTCACAGTCCAAAAATTAATCTTTAAATGACCACTCTTCAGACCATAGCCCGGTTCTACTCCACATGCATTCAAATCCTATTCCTAGACCCTCTCCCCCTTCACTGGTTAAAGAAAATGTGGACTGGAAAATTTTTCGAACTGATCTAAAAAACGTACTTGACTTAAAAATTCCATTAAAAACAAAAAAAGATCGACTCTTCTATCGAAATACTCTCTAGATCTATAGGAACTATTATCACTAACAATACTTCACAAATGAACATAACAATTTTTCGGGATAACAACTTACCTCGTCACGTACAAGCATTATTAACAGAAAAATACTGGGCAAGAGCGAGGTGGCACAGAACAAGATATCCCTCGGACAAAACTCATTACAATACATTGACTAACAGACTAAAAGCAGAAATTAGTAAACACAGAATTCCAAATTTCCTGAAGTTAACAGAAAATACCACTAACAAATCATTATGGAGAACTACTAAAAAGCTACTAAAATACAAATCCTTCAACCATCCACTTCTCACTGAAAATAAGACTGGTCGTGTACAAGATCAGATGAAGAAAAACCTCAATTGTTCGGCGAACACCTCTTCAAAACTTTTAACCTCCATTCCGATATCCTTAATCCAAATCCAACCCATCTTGAACATGTTGAAGTAGAGATTACAATTCCACTCCAAATGACCCTTCCTCCTAAAGCCTTTCATCCCTCAGAAATAATAAACATCATCCAGCAATTACCTTCTAAAAACAGCTCCTGGCCACGATCTTATCACATCACATATTCTGAAACAGCTCCCTCGTAAAGCCATCCTAATCCTTACCTATATCTATATTGCTAACCTCCGATCCACCTATTTCCCCTAACTTTGGAAAATGTCTATAATAAAAACGTTTCCCAAACCCTCCAAGCTACTTGAATATCCATCTTCCTACCTTCCTACCTATTCCACTCCTGCCCTAACTTATTGGCCATTTCTGGCAAAATCCTAGAAAAACAATTATTAAAACGCCTCTATCCAATCATTGACTCATATCATATTATTCCTGATATGATGATAAATCCAGTTTGGATTTAGAACATCCTATTCTACTATACAACAGTGTGATCGAGTGGTTGATATCATATCTTCCACATAGGAGCGCGGAATGTACTGCATGGTAGTCTTCCTCGATGTTGAACAAGCTTTTGATGGAGTCTGGCATCCAGGTCTGCTCTATAAAATTCGTTAATTCCTTCCCCCTACATATTTCCTTTTAATCCACTCCTACCCCTTTGATAGACCCTTTAAAGTAAATCATAGGCTAGCCTACTCATCTCTCTTTTCTCAGACCACCAGTGTTCCCCAAGGTAGTATCTTATGTCCCATTCTTTATACGGTTTATACAGCTGACATCCCAACCCACCCTAACACAGTCCTAACAACATACGCTGATGACAGATGTATACTGTCTGTAAACAACGACCTTACTAATGCATCACAAATTCTACAGACACACATAACATCCATTGAAGAATGGTGTCAAAACTACAGAATTAAAATAAATCCTGATAAATCCCACCAGATCACCGTTAGTCACCGTCGTAAACCTCTACCCTCCTGTCCTACAGTATCGTTTTTAAATACTCCATTAATGCCTGTTGAATAGATTCGATACTTAGGATTCCATCTTGAGAAGAAACTTACTTGGAATCCACATACAAGACTGAAACTGCTCGTAGATTTCGATTGCTACAACACCTACTTTACAAAAGCTCTAAACTTCCCATTCACTAAAAAAAATTATTATATACTATGATAATCAGACCAATTTGGACATACGGAATTGAACTCTGGGGCTTCACCAAATCATCAAATTCTTCCCGCATCCAATCCTTACAATCTAAAATCCTACGTAAAATCCATGATGCTCCTTATTACATTACAAATAACCTCATCCACAAAGACCTTAATGCCATTCGTTGCAGGCTTGGCCCAAAACAGATATGCGTTTTTTCATTCCAAACTCATTACCCATCCTAACCCATTAGGTCTTAATTTCTCATCCTTAATAATCCCTGATAATCCTCCGAGGCGTCTGAAAAGAAGATGGCCACGGAACCTTCTAATTTAAATTAATGCTTGAAGTACAACCAATGGGTGGTTCCTTCCCAAGATTTTCAAGTATTTGAAACATTCATCCAATTTACTTATTGTATTTATTATTTTGTACAGTTGTAAATTACATTGAATAAATACATTAAATAAATCCTAAGCTATTGAGGTGTGATGTGAAATATGTGCATTCTTGGAAAATATGGCTAATTGTCAGATGTTTGTAATACTGGCAGTTTGGGGGCGCTGCTTTTGAAATAAGATAGGAGTGGGTGGGCCTCCTGTGTCCTATTCTCAGCCTGGTCAGTACGACATCCTCTCCACGGCATTTGCGACTGGAGGTACCCCAAGGCTTCACTTCCTTTTTAAGAATTTATAGTTTACGCTTTCATTCTACAAAGATTGCCATTTATCTTTGATTTCCTTTTTGAGGAGGTACAGTAATGGTGTGATACAAGCATGTATAGAAACTACCCATAGGTAGCACTAAGAAACCACCCACCAGATTTTAAAATCACTTTTATGCCATACTGTGCTTGCAGTTTCGAAACTCGGATTCAGATGCATGTTTTGAACAATGAAATGTTTACGACCAAACGTATCTTATTTTGACTGAATAACAAAAGAAATTGATTAAGAAAAACGTACGGTTTATTTTGTTTTGTTTTTTCAAACAAACTGCGCATATAACAAGCAATGAATGTTTCTACCAAGGCAAGCTTCTCATTATACCGTTACTGTTCAATTCCTATGGATCGTAATGTGATACTATATAGCCTAAAATATTCGGTCAAACAATGAAAGTTTTTCTAATCAGACTGATTCTTAAAATTAACGTTTCACACAAACCAACTCATAAAGCTTTATATAGATTGTGACCTTAATCTTCGACATTATTTAAAAAAATTAGTAAGTAATATTTATGCTTTTAAATTGTTTTTCTTTTTTATTTATTTAATTTGAATACAATGGACCCTCCCTATATAGCGGGTTCGGATATGACGCGGATCTAACCCAGTTCCCAATCTCTTAGGCAGTGGTAAAATAAGAATACAATATTATAATTCAGTGTTTCCTCATTCTGAAAAACAAAAAATAATCGATAATAACGGAATTACGTACATTAGCGATGTACTTGTAATTTTTTACTTTATACTTCCACTGACCTATACTAGGAAGATGTAGTAGGGGAAAGAATTGGAACCGAAAAAAATTTCTCTACAGAAATACACGTCTCGATAAATGGTCTGTCTGTGTGAAGAGCCTTGCTCAAAAACGATGAGTCGTATGAAACTGAACATTAACCATCTCACAATTTTCGTTAATAACAAAACATAGATAAATCTAGACTATAGAAGGATATAATAATTACCTCAAGAAGTTAAGCGAAAACAATTTTTTACTAATCAAAAGCATTTTTCAGAAATAAGAGCAGTAATATAGACTTATTATATACCCCTGGAAATTCGAGGACTTTTTAAAATAATATTATGTAATATATAATGTGGCAAAGCATAAATAATATGCTTGCTATGCTTTATTATTTTTTTTAATCATTTATTTATTGTTATTTACCACTGTATACATATATACACATCAAGTAAATATGCTGTAAGTGATATTATGACATGATAAAAACATGTGGAGAATCTACCTATTGATAGAACTCCAAAAACATTTCTAAAGGAGAAGGTCTCGAGGCCATCTTCTTTTCAGACGCCTAGGAGGATTATTAGGTAGTGAAGGAGTCAGGTTAGAAACGAGGTGGCTTGGGTGGTTGGGAAGCTTATTATGGAAGGATTGGTATCTGGTTCTGGCCAAATCGGCAACATAGGGGACATTGAGGTCCTGATGGATGATTTGATTTGTGACAAAGTAAGGAACATTAAGGATTTTAAAGAAGATTTTGGACTGTAAGGATAGGATTCGAGAAGAATTAGATGATTTAGTGGAGCCCCATAGCTCAATTCGGTATGTCCAGATAGGCCTTATAACGGTCATGTAGATCAGTCTTTTGTAATGGATTGGAAGTTTAGACCGTTTGTCTAGTAAATGTTGTAATAGTCGGAATCGACGAGCATGTCAGTCGTTTGTCCAGATTTACTCCTAAGTAACGGATCTGTTCAACAGGAATAAGTGGGGTATTATTAAAAGATACTATGGGGCAAGACGAAGGGTAAATGTAATTTGGTGGGATTTATTGGAATTTATTTTAATCCTCCACTTTTGGCACCATTCTTCAAGGGTGGTGATGTGGGATTGGAGGGATTGGGATACAATGGAAGGATCGCTATGCTTTTGCAGAAGAAAAATGTTAAGATTTTGAAACGAGAAATATTATTAAAAGTACTTTTCTGAAAATTGTTGAATTTTAAGTAGGTCAATTTTGTAACTGAAAGGCTCATTTGCGAGATTAGTGTTATTGTTAGTGTTGTTACTGTTGTATGATGCTCGCAAGGCAAAAGATATTTTTGTCTTGTTTTCGATGGTGGAACTTAGTCGCCTATCAAGCCCGTCCGTTTGTTGAATACACCGATAAACAAATTATTTATTTTTCATTATATAAAAGATGATTGGGGAGGTGGTCAGTGAAGAACACAGAGTAGTAAAAACATATTTATTAGGGGCAACGTTTTGGCCAAACTTCCAGAACCTTTATCTAGGCTAAGAACAAAAACAAAATAACAAATGTAATTATTAAGTGGAATTACAAGAAACCTAATTCCATTTAGTCATTATGGCTGTTGTTTTTGTTCTTAGCCCTCGTGAAGGACAGGTTTTTACAGGTCTTTACTGATCATAACCTCAACCACATATATTATATGATCTCCTCATATATATTATCCACAGTCAGAAAGTGCTGAGTTGATACTTTCTCAATGTATTTTTATATTATATTATA